>NW_021830486.1:0-4987 GCF_006345805.1 Octopus sinensis | reverse complement strand
AAAATTTGAGCATGTCACAAACATATTTTAACTAACCTAATTTATATATATATATATATATATGTGTGTGTGTGTGTGTGTATGTGTAATTATGTATGTATGTATTAGATATGTATGGTGTGTGTATGTATATGTACATATGCATGCACTGCTCATAATATACATACGTGATGTATAGATACATAATAATTATAAGAATCAGACGTGCTTTAAATCTCTCTCTTTCACCCTCTCTATCTAAGAATCTATCCATCTATCTATCTAGCTATCTATCAATGTATGCATGTATGTATGTATGTATGTATGTATGTTGTATGCCTCTATGTATTTATCTATCTGTCTGTCTATCTATGCATGCGCGTGTAAATACTTAATATGCATGTCTACATATATGGGTATGTGTGTATTAGAGATGGAGATAGATAGATATATACATAGATAAAGGGAGAGAGAGAGAGAGAGTTAGATAGGTAGATCGGTAGATCTGTTATCAATGAATACTCAAACAGAAAAAAATATATACATACACAATGAAAGGAAACGAAACAAACAAAAAAAGAACAACTACAACAATAAAAAAAAACATCAAAGGAAAACAATAAGTAAAAAGTAAATAGTTGCCATTCTAAAATCGTGGGCTCCGACTGAGAACAACAATAATCTTTTCTATCGAAAATAGACGCAGAAGATGAATTCTGAGGATGTTACGCATTGAGAGATTCTTGCTTCACTGTAATCTGATTTATCCCATTTCGACTATAATTTTGTTCCGGATTACCAAACCATAAGCTTAAATATGAGAATCTATTTCGTTTTAGTGAACATTTATAGAAGAAGACTTACGTTTAGTCATAACTTTTTGTCATTTTTCCTAAATACGTAGCTTTGGTATTGTATCGATATAGTCTCTACCATATTGGTGCAGTGAGTATAGCTCGAAACAAAGACAAGACGGCGTGTGTTTGGGTAGTGGGTATTTACGTAAATCTAAGTAGTTTATACACGTAAAAGTGTGTGTAGAGTATTTGTGATAGGGCAGCAGGCGTTGAGAGAGATAAGTTTGTTTTCAACTACCTCTAGATCCCTGAGCACAAGTGCTTATGTACGCGCTCGTGCATGTGTATTTATATATGTATATATCTATGCATACATGTGTTTATGCATGGTTGTGGGTATATATATATATATATATATATATATATATCTATATATAATATATATGTATATAATATATATATGTTGTGTGTGTGTGATATATATACATATACATAATATAATAAATAAATATATATATTTATTTATATATACATGTACATATATATATATATATATATATATATATTTATATATATGTATGTGTGTGTATGTATATGTGTTTTTGTAGACGGTTATACATATTAGGTATATATGCATGTGTGTATGTTTTTATGCTTTTATGCATAGTTGGATTCATGCATTTATACACTCACACACACACACACACACACATATATATATATATATATATATATATTTATGGCGGTGCCCCAGCATGGCCACAGCTCATGAGCTGAAACTAGAATCAATCATATGTATGTATGTATGTACCTATGTATGATTGTATCTATGTTTATGCATAGTTACATTTGTGTGCATGTATAATTGTATATAAATGACTGTGTGGGTTTGAATGCATGAATGTATGTGGGCGTGCATATGTGGGTATGCGTATGTGTGTATGTACATATGAATATATTTATAATATAAACATGCACTTAAACTTACTTGTGTTTTGCGTGTGGGCGTGTGATTGTGTACATATATGTATGCAGGTATGTGTGTTGGTACACACGTATGTGCATATTCATGAAAACACGGGTATGTGCGTAATTTGTAGATGTGTATTTACATATATAGATATATATTTATGTGTAAGTCTTTAGACGTATGGGTGTGTTTGTATATATTTACATGTGTATGAGCATAAGCAAATGTGTATGCATGTTGTCTTACATGTATTGTGTGTTAATGCGTACAAATGCAGATAATTCTATGTAAATTTGTATGCATATGTTATTTTTTTATAATTATTTTTGAAAAGCAAGGCAGCGAGCTGATCGGATCATTAGAACGCCGGGTAAAGTGCTTAGCGGTATTTCGTCCATGTTCCAATTCAAATTCGACCGAGTTTCACTTTCTCTTTTATCCTTCGATAAAATAAGTACCAATTAAGCAGTGGGATCGATATAATCGACTTACACCTTCCTCCAAATCACGGGACATGTGCCTAAAATTTGAAACCAATTGTACCTGAAAGCATGCCTGAGTGGGTTTGGATATCATCATACATTTGAGACTGAGACATAAGAAAAAGATAAACAAGAAAATATGAAAGTAATTAAAATTAGCACACATTCACACACATACATATACATACATACATACATACATACATACATACATACATACATACATACATACATACATACATATATACAAATACATATGCCACCCACCTGCTTATTTTAGCAACACTCACATGCACATCACGTGGATACATGCATATTGAAATAATGAAACGTATAACACTAATTTTGTTTCATTCACTTAAAAATTCAACTTTCAGACTCGAAAATGAAAGAAACTTGACTAGACTTAAAGTTATTACTTTAATGAGCATTTTGCCTTAAAATATGGTTCGTTCGTATTTATTTATAAATGCAGATATATGATACTACATATAATTGAACTAGCTTTATTTTCGTTCTGCCTTTAAATTTATTACTGATTTCCATTCTTTCTCTGTCAATCCCTCTTTTTCTCTCTCTACACATACACTCGTATATTCTTTCCTACACACACCCCACAAACATAGGCAGGTATTTGGTTTTAGAAAGTGAGGATAATGTGTGTAATACTTAAAGCAGTGTCTGTTTGTTTGTGTGTGTATATATATATAGATATATTATATATATATATATATATATATATACACAGAGAAGAGAAAGAAAGACAGGAATAGAGAGATAGAGAGAGAGAGAGAGCAGTGTGAATGGGCTGCTCAACACAGCTTTGGTGAATAAAATTCTTTAGTGGCCAGTGAACAAGGCTACCAATAAATTCATGTACAGTGAAATCTCTGAAAAACTATCATGACTATCAAGTCTGCTCGTATGAGATGTTGGTACTCATCTCCTCTTGGATATACATGCATACTTGCATATATGTGTGTGTGTGTACATGTATATCTATCTATATCTATATATATATATATATATATAATATATCAAAGGATGTGTTATAATACTATTTCACAGCATACCAAAATCCAAATAACTCCTTCATCAGCTGCCCCAGGATATCATTACAGTTTCGACACCTGGGCTGTACTATTCAATCCGGCGGTGTTAAACTGCGCTAAAATAAGTGTTGATTGGGAACAAACAAACCAAAGAAACTACAACTTTGAAACAAATTTACCCTATGTTCAATCGTATCGATAAATAAATTCAATAAGTAAATTACAACCACTCCTAAATACGTAACTAAACAGCGACAACTCTATTAAGTCATACAAAGATTATAATCCCTACCGTCTTCCGTAGTGTAATATAAAAGTAATAGATTAATAACTACATTATTTCAATCAATCAATATATAGACAAGATTAAACACTAACTTTAATAAAACTACAACAAAGGGACATATAAACGAATGTACATTGTATCGGTATCAATAGTAAACCGCAATAACTAAATTATATGCCAAATTGCGATCAATCTTTAAGTCCATATAAATAATAATCCCACCGGTTTTCCATAGATAATGAAAGTTCAACCCTTATACAATTTTTTCCAAAATAAAACACGATTGAGATTAATTTGACTAATATTTTTATGAGTGAAATACATTATCTCATCATTCAAAAGTTAAAAATAAAACACTACATACTCATTAATAGATCACCACTACAAGTTATAATATTGTTTTCTACTCTAGCACAAGGCCCGAAATTTTGGGGGAGAGGGCCAGTGGATTGGATCGACCCCAGTACGCAACTGGTACTTAATTTATCGAACCCGAAAAGATGAAAGGCAAAGTCGACCTCAGTGGAATTTGAACTCACAACTTAAAGACAGACGAAATACTGCTAAGCATTTCGACAGGCGTGTTTTTTTATTTCTTTACTGCCGACAAGGAGCTATACAAAGAAAGGACAAACTAGGAAAACCAAATGGATTAAGTCGATTATATCGACCTCAGTGCGTAACTGGTACTTATTTAATCGACCACGAAAGGATGAAAGGCAAAGTAGACCTCGGCGCAATTTGAATACAACGTAGTGGCAGACGAAATACCTATTTCTTTACTACCCACAAGGAGCTAAACACAGAGGGGACAAACAAGGACAGAGAAATGGATTAAGTCGATTACACTGACCCCAGTGCGTAACTGGTACTTAAATTATCGGCAGACGAAATACCTATTTCTTTGTTACCCACAAGGGGCTAAACATAGAGTGGACAAACAAGGACAGACATAGGTATTAAGTCGATTACATCGATTCCAGTACGTAACTGGTACTTAATTTATCGACCCCGAAAGGATGACAGGCAAAGTCGACTTCGGCGGAATTTGGATTCACAACGTAACGGCAGACGAAATACCGCTAAGCATTTCGCCCGGCGTGGTAAGGTTTCTGCCAGCTCGCCGCCTTACTACAAGTTATAATATTAAATTTCCAGTGACTAATATTAACTTAAATTTCATTAAATAGTAACTGATAAAAGTATTTGTAATTTACTATTATTATAAACCTTGCTATGTTTCAAAGCTAATTAAAACTGTTTAAAAGATAATAAACTACAAGTATTAACACTTACATGTTTAATCAGAATTTAAAGGGCCAACTAAATTTGATGACGTTATGCGTAATTGCGACCTTCTCAACTGTCTCAATATTGGTGACGTACTAAGCCAATAACTCGAATCATAAACCTTCAACTAC
>NW_021830485.1:2500-4848 GCF_006345805.1 Octopus sinensis | reverse complement strand
GTGTGTGTGTGGAGTGTCTGTCCATGCATGTACATCAGCATCTCTGTGTGTTTGTGTGTGTATATCTATAGTGAATACACATGCTCACACAATATGCCTTTATGTATATGCATATATATTTATGCATGCTTATATATATGTGTGTGGGTGTGTGTGTGTGTGTGCATGGATGTATATACATACCTATGTGTGTGTATATATGTGTGTATGCATATATGTATTTGAATGTGTGTGTGTGTGTGTTATATATATATATATATATATATATATATATATATATATATAATATAAAACATACATATACATAAATATAAATATACATATATTTAAGTATATGCATATATATCTATACATGCTTATATATATATGTGTGTGTGTGCATGTATGTATATATACATACCTATGTGTGTGTATGTGTCTGTATATGTGTGTGTATGCATATATGTATTTGAGTGTGCGTGTGTGTGTATATATATATAGAATCATACATAGAAACATACATATACATAAATATAATATACATATATGTGTGTGTGTCTACTAATGTGTGTATATATATCAGCTCAGTACCTGGCTTTGATTAGGTATATAAGAAGTGTCTGAAAAATATCACATAGCTTATTACCTTCTTTTCAAAGAATGTACCCAAATGTACACTTTGAGTTACTTAGGTACAAAATGGTGGCCTATTTCTATCCGTCTGTCTGTCTGTCTCTGTGTGTGTGTGTATGTATGTGTATATATATACACACATATATATATATATAAATGCATATATACATTTGGGTGTGTGTGTCATCATCATCGTTTAAATCTGTCTATCACTTTATTATCAGTCTATCTATCTAACCTGTCTAACCTGTTCGATAATGGTCCACGGTCTCTTTGTGGCTGTGTGGGGGGGTATAGAATAAGTCTGGTTAGGTATAAGAAATCTGTATCGCAGCATCTGTCTATTATTTTCTCTCTATCTCTTTCAATATACATACATACATACATACATACATACATACATACATACATACATACATACATACATACATACATACATACATACATACTTGCATGCACACACACACACACACACATGCATACATACATACATACTTGCAAGCAAACACATACATACATACATACTTGCATGCACACACATACATACATACATACTTGCATGCACACACACACATACATACATACTTGCATGCACACACACACACACATACATACATACATACATACATACATACATACATACATACATACATATTTGCATGCACACACACATACATACATACATACTTGCATGCACACACACACATACATACATACATATATACATACTTGCATGCACACACACACACACATACATACATACATACATACATACTTGCATGCATACACACATACATACATACATACTTGCATGCATACACACATACATACACACACATACTTACAGACATACACATACATACATACATACATACATACATACATACATACATACATACACACATACATTTAGAATGTCTGTCTACATGCTCCTGTCTATGAGCTCTGTGACTATGTGCCTAAACTGTCCATTTGACATATCATCAAACTGCCTGGCTATTAAATCTGTCCGTTCTGTCTCTGTAACCTCCTATGGCACTGCCTCCCCCACTCCTAACACATACACACACACACACACACACACAATGTGTCTCGGCTGTCTATATCGGGTGTTATTATTACTGTTCTAACCTGCTCCCCATCCATTAGCTACTACTGCAGTTCTTTTCCTGTGCTGCAAGAGACATTCTTCGTATACCAATCAATGAACTATCATTCTGCTTCTCTGAGTGTGATTGTGTGTGTGTGTGTGTGTGTGTGAGTCAATTTGTACTTTTCAAGTGTGTGCGTGTATGTGACAGTGTGTAAGTTTGTGTGTGCGCCTGTGATGCTTGTGATTGTGACCATGGCAACAAAAGTGCGCCATACCCTAAATGTTAAACTGAAGTGTGCTGGTGATGGTAGTACAATATGATGTGTGTGTGTGTGTGTGTGTGTGAATATCTGCATGTATGTATGTATATGTATATATGTCTGTATATACACACACACATGTGTGTATGTATGAATGTATATATATATATATATATATATATATATATATATATATATATATATACCGGAGTAACACATAAATGTGAAACAAGGTGGAAAAAGAGTACTCAAATACCAGTGGTAGAGTAATATGCTTTATTTTGAATTTTCTGCTGCTTTAAATAAAGTATATATATATATATATATACTAATACTATATATTATGTATGTGTATATATATGTTTGATTGACTGTCCTTATCT
>NW_021830484.1:0-4857 GCF_006345805.1 Octopus sinensis | reverse complement strand
TAGACAAAGACTGAAAAGAGAGAGAGAGAGAGAGAGAGAGAGAGAGAGAGAGGGAGAAAAACTACGAAACAGAACAACCACAAAACCCCATTTAGTTGAAGCTTTATTATAAACATTACCCCACCAGTGAAGGCGCGTGGCTCAGTGGTTAGAGCGTCGAGCTTACGATCGTGAGGTTGTGAGCTCGAATCCCGGGCCGGGCTGCGTGTTGTGTTCTTGAGCAAGACACTTTATTTCACGTTGCTCCAGTTCACTCAGCTGTAGAAATGAGTTGCGACGTCACAGGTGCCAAGCTGTATCGGCCTTTATCTTTCCCTTGGACAACATCGGTGGTGTGGAGAGGGGAGGCCGGTATGCATGGGCGACTACTGGTCTTCCATAAAAACAACCTTGCCCAGACTTGTGCCTCAGAGGGTAACTCTCTAGGTGCAAACCCATGGTCAGTGTCTGACCGAAGGGGGTCACTACACCCCCACCACATGTATTTAAAAATATTGTTGTGAATGTATCCTCCGGTAAATATTCTATCGCTCTCTGTTCTCGAATCGCTATGTTATAAATGTTACATGGAAACATACTTGATACCAATAAACACAACTGGCACTATGCCGGTTACGATGAAAGGAACAGCCCGCTCGCGAAATTAACGGGCAAGGGGCTGAGTACTCCACAGACACGTGTACCCTTAACGTAGATCTCAAGGAGATTCAGTGTGACATAGAATGTGACAAGAGTGGTCCCCTTGTGAATTACAGGTACAACTCATTTTTGCCAGTTGAGTGGTGTGGAGCAACGTGAAATAAAGTGTCTTGCTCAAGGACACAACGCGTCGTCGGGAATCGAACTCACGACCTTACAATTGTAAGCCGAATTTCATAACAGCTTAGCCTCGCACCTCCACGCAACTGATAAGCACAATCATATACACACATGTACACACACTCATACACTTATATCCAAGGGGCTTCTGCATCGTTTCCGTCGAATGATTCCCACTTCCGAGACAGTGGAAGATATTTATTCAAAGCGATACGCTGCAGGATCGAACTCAGGTCAATATTGTGGTGAAATCTTAACCCCACCCTAAAAGCCCTATCTGTAAATTCAGAAGCTCACCTTTAGTCATAAGTTTACCCGAAGATATTTCTGTAAATAAATATTTGTTTCAAGTTTTGGTACATGACTAGCAACATGGGGTGGAGGGGTGAGTCGATTACATTGACACCCGACCCAGGACATGAGTGGTTCTGATTTTATCCACTCAGAATTTGAACTCAGAACGTAAAGACGGACGGAATGCCGTGCTCAGCATTCTGAAAAGGCGCCGCTTTGTCTAAATAACAAATATTGAAATTACCATAAATGATTAATTATTATGAATATTCAATTATTACCGATTTTTAAAATCTTTCACCTCTTTAGTCATTGGACTGCGGCCAAGCTGGGGCACCACGTTGAAGGGTTTAGTCGAACAAATCGACCCCCAGGGCTTGGTATTAATTCTATCGGTTTTCGTATTTGCGGAATCGCTAAGTTACGTGGAAGGGATTTAACCAACACGGCTTGTCAACCGGTGGTGGTGGTGGTGTGGGACAAAGGTGAAGACACAAACACACACACACACACACACACACACACGTATATCTGAATCAATATCTAAACATTTAATCAGCGTATTAAAAACATTGGACGAGTGACTATCATAGATGAGTGAATCTCATAAAATGTCTGGGGACGAGAAGTTCAAACCGAGATCTTATCAAGGAAACGGAGAGAAGCGCTTTGCTTACGGTCGTGTTTAATTGTGTCTGTGTGAGAGGAGGTGGCCACCAAGTTACCTCGTTGTCAGTAGTTTAACTCCTCCTCTTCTTTTTCTTTTTCTTCTTCTTCTTCTTCTTCTTCTTCTTCTTTCTTCTTCTTCTTCTTTTCTTCTTCTTCTTCTTCTTCTTTTCTTCTTCTTCTTCTTCTTCTTCTTCTTCTCCTTCTTCTTTTCTTCTTCTTCTTCTTCTTCTTCTTCTTCTTTTCTTCTTTTTCTTCTTCTTCTTCTTTTCTTCTTCTTCTTCTTCTTTTCTTCTTCTTCTTCTTCTTCTTCTTTTCTTCTTCTTCTTCTTTTCCTCCTCCCCTCCTCCTCTTACCCCTCTTCCTCTTCCTCCTCCTGCTCCTCCTGCTCCTGCTCCTCCTCCTCCTCCCCTTCTTCTTCTTTTCTTTTTCTTTTCATCCTCCCCTTCTTCTTCCTCCTCCTCCTCCTCCTCCCCTCCCTCTTCTTCTTTCTGCTTCTTTCTTCTTTGCTTCTTCTTCTTTTCCTCCACCCCTCCACCCCTTACTCCTCCTCCCTCTTCTTCTTCTTCTTCTTCTTTTATTCATCTTCTTTTCTTCTTGTTCTTCTTCTTCTTTTCTTCATCTTTTCTTCTTCTTCTTCTTTTCTTCTTCTTCTTCTTTTCTTCTTCTTCTTCTTTTCTTCTTCTTCTTCTTCTTTTCTTCTTCTTCTTCTTCTTTTCCTCCTCCCCCTCCTCCACTTACTCCTGCTCCTCCTCTTCCTCCTCCTCTTCCTCCTCCTCCTCCTCCTCCTCCTCCTCCTTCTTCTTCTTCTTCTTCTTCTTCTTCTTTTCCCCTCATCCCCCTCCTCCTCTTACTCCTGCTCCTCCTGCTCCTCCTGCTCCTGCTCCTCCTGCTCCTCCTGCTCCTCCTTCTTCTTCTTCTTCTTCTTCTTCTTCTTCTTCTTCTTCTATAAATGCATACATTTCTACCGTGTGCTTTCTCTAGACTGTATAACAATAATGGCAACAGCAGCAGCAACAACAACAACAACAGCATTACTATAATCTTCATTATTGGTATTAGTCATAGTTGTTGTCGTAGTAGTAGTAGTGGCGGCGGCGGCGGCGGAGAGGAAGGCGGACGATCGTGTGTCTAGATATTTCCACCGGGTCAATAGTATCCACGCTGTTGCACCACAACCGACTCCATTCAGAAATGCTTCGTTAAACAACGACTTAAATAATCGCGTCTGCTTCGTGTTGTTGTTGTTGTTATTATTATTATTTTTCTTTTTTTTCTTTTTTTTTTCTTTTTCAATCTTCTATTTCGTTCATCCTTTCTGTGTTTTTCTTCGATATTATTTCTGATTACATCATTCAGACATTCACAATGGCCGAATAATTAACATGTCAAACCATGCCAACTTAGTTCAAGTCATCGAGTACTACGTCTTTATTGTAACCATTTCGATTGGATAACATCAAAAGGCTTTTGATTGCGGCACAGAATCAAAGCCCTCCCCCATCAGTCAAAGTAATGATGCTTATTACCTTGTTTTATGTTTAACTCTATTTTACTTGTTGATATGTCAGTTATATTTCTCCCAGTCTTTTCATTTTCATGTCTGTCTGTTACCCAGTCTACTTCATCCATTCCTTAGTTTATATTAGTCTGTTTTTGTCTTATTCTATTATCTCTGTTTCTTTATCTAAGATGACAATTAGTACTAATTTCTTCAAGGTTTCTGATCCGAGTCGCATCCATTCCTCTTTTAAATCTGTGCACTCTCTGTGGCAGTGTTTCTAGTTCCTCCTCATTTACAAATAGAAGTCACCTCTTTACGAAAGACAGATGATTGACCGGCATACCGTTTACATTCTTATCTTCAAGTGAAACAGAACATAACAGTGGAGATCTCGTTGAATGTTCCTCAGATAAAAAGGGCACATACCGATATACTATAATAATTCCAACTTACGCACCAGCAGAAGGATTTGCCATTTAACAATGTCATGTTCGATATATATGTATAAGAGTGTATTTATAGAAATGTACACACATAAGGCAGTATATACATAAAAGTGTATATTTATAAATAAGATTATGCATATGTAAAAGAGTATACATATATAAAAGTTCACAAATATAAAAGTCTATACATATAAACATGTATATACATACATACAGAAATTACGAGTTAGAGGTTATGCAACCGTCTAAGGGATAAATGTATCCGTAAGCACGACAGGTGTATTACCTAATTATGTATAGGCCTTACTGTAAGGTTAACAGTTGTTGGTAATTTAAAGGGTAAACCGTGGTCTAATATATTCAGGTAAGAGAAGAAATAGAGCACCATGTAACAATTAGATGTTGATCATTAGGATTGAATGATCATAGCTTAATTATAGTTAAGATAATGTTTGCAGCTGTTTCAGTTTGTTATTGTTGAGGTAAACTTGCGTATATTTAGAGAATAAGAATTTCTCTTGATGTAAGCATGCTCTGTTTTTCTCGTTTCGTTTATTAAGTAATTCTGATTTGGCCATTAAAATGAAGAATATTTCATTAATGTATAAATTGTAGCGTTTATATTTAAGGTTATATGAAGATGCTTTGGCTAGGATTCTCTAAATACATAACGAACCGTTTCCTTTTTTTCCTTTTCCGTTTCCTTTTCGTTTTTCTTTTTTTTTTCTCCAGTCAACCTTCGATCTCCTGTCAATATTCCTCTGGTAAACTTCAAAATCATTCTCATGATGTTTGTTACATGGAACGAGATAAACGCAAGTTTACCTAAAAAGGGATAAACTGAAACAGCTGTAAATGTTATCTTAACCATAATTGTTACATGTTGCTAAATTTATTCTCTTACTAGCAGTATCGCCCGGCGTTGCTCGGGTTTGTTTCGACCCTTTAGAATTGGAATTTTTGAAAAGTAAAAATTTTGCATTATGTAGCTTGTTATTCTCTTTAAGTGAGCATTTTTCTGGTTGAAATACACTGAAAAATGGCGACACAGCAGTAAAAAAATCGTAAAAAATCGGGATTTTCATAGAAAAATAGCAACTTTTTGATGTAAATAATTTTAGGTGTTAA
>NW_021830483.1:0-4774 GCF_006345805.1 Octopus sinensis | reverse complement strand
TCTATGAGCTTTAGCTCACCTTATCAGCTCTAACAAACAACTTGCAGTAACCCAAACCTATTCTCTATGCCTACCTCACTACTACACTATTCCATTCACAATTCCAAACAACGCTATTCCACCACCCGGTTATTCACGTGGCAAAACGAAAACCACTCAAAAATTATGAATGAAACAATGTAATAAAACAACAACATCGAAAATAGACAAATTACCACGAATTCCCTAAAAGAACCATGATAAACCAAAACTCCTAAAAACATATAACGATAAAATCTCCCTTTACTAAACTCTATAACAAACCTATATAGCAATCTCCCTAACCTAAACATTCACACACAAATACAGACACGTAAACCACAGACCCACGACTTATACACATACCTATACTAACTTAAAACCTCAATAACACCAAAACCCACTCCCTCCCACACAGACAAATTAAACATACATCCCAAAACCTAAATAACAAACCCATATACACATTCACACACAAACACACACACACACGCAAAACACACACACACAACAGATACATATACTCCCTCACATATACGCATATACATACTCACTAAACTCGATATATACAACAATATTTACACCCCCACACTCATACAGATAAATAAATTATACAACTAAAAACTCGCACACAAACTCATATACATAAACACTCTATAAAAACAACATTAAATACATCGTAATTAACCAGAATATCAAAAATAACAATATGACATAAGGATAAATAAAATACATACTTACAATCAGTGTCAAATTATGAAGTGAAATTAATTCTTAGCCGTTAAAAAATCAAACCAAAATAACGTTACCATAGAAATAACTTATGTAAAAAAAGAATACGCGCCATGGAAAGTAAACGTCATTTAAATTATGAATTGAGAAATAGAATAAATGGAACTAAAAACTATATCCACGTGGCAAACCAACACTACTTAAAAAAATTTATTAAGAATGGATTCTTTAAAAAAGTACCATAAAAATCATTATATACATCTATGAGATTTAGCTCACCTTAGCAGCTCTAACAAACAACTTACAGTAACGCAAACCCATTCTCTATGCCTACCTCACTACTACACTATTCCATTCACAATTCCAAGCAACGCTAGTCCACCACCCGGTTATTCACGTGGCAAAACGAACACCACTCAAAAATTATGAATGAAACAATGTAATAAAACAACCAACATCGAAAATAGACAAATTACCACGGAATTCCCTAAAAAAACCATGATAAACCAAAACTCATAAAAAACATATAACGATAAAATCTCCCTTTGCTAAACTCTATAACAAACCTATATAGTAAACCCCTAACCTAAACATTCACACACAAATACACACACGTAAACCACAGACCCACGACTTATACAAATACCTTCCTAATATAAACCTCAATATACACAAAAACCCACTCCCTCCCCACACAGACAAATTAACACATACATCCCAAAACCTAAACAACAAACCCATATACACATTCACACACAAACACACACAACACAAAACACACACACACAACAGATACATATACTCCCTCACATATACGCATATACATATACTCACTAAACTCGATATATACAACAATATTTACACACCCACACTCATACAGATAAATAAATTATACAACTAAAATCACAACAATCTCATATACATAAACACTCCTATGAAAACAACATTAAATAATCGTAATTAACCAGAATATCAAAAATAACAATATGACATAGGATAAATAAAATACATACTACAAGTCAATTCTCTATGCCTACCTCTCTACCACACTAAACAATTCACAATTCCAAGCAACGCTAGTCCACCACCGGTTACAATTCCCAACTCCACCCATTCATTCACAATTTCAACGACTTCGCCTCCACAACGCTACATATAAGCCTCAACATATACACGGGGATACATTACACATCCGTTGCAGATGGGTGAGAGTATAACTGACTGTAGTGATGGGACTCCATACTATACACATTTGTACTGTGTAGGGTAGTCTCCATGTGTATATTCACGCACGGGTATAAATGCAGGGGGTACACGCGCACGTCATTTGCGTGTACCCCTCCATGTAAAGATATGCATACTATTTTGGCTCGATCGATATTGCAACAATGTATCGCGCCCATACATGCATATGGGCGAATTGCACAATCAAAAAACGCACACGTGTGTGTGTGCGTTCCCTGGTTGTGCAATTCACCCATCTGGGTGTGAGTGGGTGTAATCGTATCGCTGTGGATGTCGAGCTTGATACATATAAATATGAGTGTGTATTAGGAGGTTGTACGTATTAATTGTGTGCATGTGCTTCACGCACTTACGTCCATATATGGATGAATATATTGGGATTACTATGTGGGTGTAAATTGGGTATGGAGGGGGGAATTTTGTCATTGTATGGGTGTGGGTTTCATTGTGATGGTGGTTAGTTGGTGATTTTTATTATGTTCTGTATATTTGGGTTAGTTAGTATTATTCTAGTGTGCTATAATTGTATACATATAATTGGTGTGAATGGGATTACGCCATTTTTGGGGATGTGTATGTGTTTATTTATTCAGGTGGGGCGGGAAGAGTGGCCATTTAGTTCCATTTATTCTATTTCTCCATTCATAATTTAAATGACGTTTACTTTCTATGGCGCGTATTCTCTCTTTTTTTAATAAGTTATTTCTATGTTAACGTAATTTTGGTTGGTTTTTTTAACGGCTAAGAATTTAATTCACTTCATTATTTGAAATTGACTTGTAGTATGTATTTATTTATCTTTATGTCATATTGTTATTTTTGATATCTGGTTAATTACGAGTATTTAATGTGTTTTCATAGGAGTGTTTATGTATATGAGATTGTGTGTGAGTTTTTAGTTGTATAATTTATTTATTGTATGAGTGTGGGGTGTGTAAATTGTTGTATATATCGAGTTTAGTGGTATGTATATGCGTATATGTGAGGAGGAGTATATTGTATGTGTATGTGTGGTGTGTGTTTGGTGTGTGTGTGTGTTTGGTGTGAATGTGTATATGGGGTGTGTTTAGGTTTTGGGAGTATGTGTGTTATTTGTCTGTGTGGAGGGAGTGGGTTTGGTGTATATTGAGGGTTTATAAGTTAGGATAGGTATGTGTATAAGTCGTGGGTCTGTGGTTTACGTGTGTGTATTTGGTGTGGAATGTTTAGGTAGGGGGTTTTAGGTTACTATATAGGTTTGTTATAGAGTTTAGCAAAGGGAGATTTTATCGTTATATGTTTTTATGAGTTTGGTTTATCATGGTTGTATAGGGAATTCGTGGTAATTGTCTATTTTCGATGTTGGTTGGTTTATTACATTGTTTCATTTATAATTTTGAGGGTGTTCGTTTTGCCACGTGAATAACGGTGGTGGTGGACTAGCGTTGCTTGGAATTGTGAATGGAATAGTGTAGTAGTGAGGTAGGCATATTGAATGGGTTTGCGTTACTGTAAGTTGTTTGTTAGAGCTGCTAACATGAGCTAAAGCTCATAGATGTATATAATGATTTTTATGGTAGTTTTTTAAAGAATCCATTCATAATAAATTTTTTTAAGTAGTGTTGGTTTGCCACGTGGATATAGTTTTTAGTTCCATTTATTCTATTTCTCAATTCATAATTTAAATGACGTTTACTTTCCATGGCGCGTATTCTTTTTTTACATAAGTTATTTCTATGGTAACGTTATTTTGGTTGTTGATTTTTTAACGGCTAAGAATTTAATTTCACTTCATAATTTGACACTGAATTGTAAGTATGTATTTTTTTCCTTATGTCATATTGTTATTTTTGATATTCTGGTTAATTACGATGTATTTAATGTTGTTTTATAGGAGTGTTTTTATGATATGAGTTTGTGTGCGAGTTTTTAGTTGTATAATGTTATTTATCTGTATGAGTGTGGGTGTGTAAATATTGTTGTATATATCGAGTTTAGTGAGTATGTATATGCGTATTTGTGAGGGAGTTTATGTATCTGTTTGTGTGTGTGTGTTTTTGGCGTGTGTGTGTGTTTTGTGTGTGAATGTGTATAGGGTTTGTTATTTAGGTTTGGGATGTATGTGTTAATTTGTCTGTGTGGAGGGAGTGGTTTTGGTGTATATTGAGGTTTATAAGTTAGTATAGGTATGTGTATAAGTCGTGGGTCTGTGGTTTACGTGTGTGTATTTGTGTGTGAATGTTTAGGTTAGGGGGATTACTATATAGGTTTGTTATAGAGTTTAGCAAAGGGAGATTTTATCGTTATATGTTTTTAAGAGTTTTGGTTTATCAAGGTTTTTTTTTTTTTTAGGGAATTCGTAGTAATTTGTCTATTTTCGATGTTGGTTGATTTATTACATTGTTTCATTCATAATTTTTGAGTGGTGTTCGTTTTGCCACGTGAATATTATTTTTAATTCCATTTATTCCATTTCTCCATTCATTAATTTAGAGATGTTCGTTTCCAGAGCGGTTATACTTTTATACATATGTTAAGTTCCTTGGTAAAGTAATTTTGTTTGGTGTATATGTTAAGGCTTATATGTACTTGTGGGTGTGTGTGAGTGGGGTGGGTGTTTGTATTTGTTATGGGTGTGTGGTTTTACTGTGTTTTGTGTGTGAATGTATAGTTAAAGGAATTGCTATATAAGTATGTTATAGTGTTAGTAAAGGGAGGTTTTATCATTTCTGTTTTGTGAGTTTTAGATTATCATGGTAGTTTTATAAAAGAATCCATTCATAATTTTTGTGTTTATTTG
>NW_021830482.1:0-4812 GCF_006345805.1 Octopus sinensis | reverse complement strand
AGAGAGAGAGAGAGAGAGAGAGAGAGAGAGAGAACAGAGTTCAAATAGACCCTATTTCGTATAGCACTTCCAATGATGTGAAAGTTTATGTAAGGGAATCCTTATATAATCTTTCTTGAAACACTCACCGAAACATCAGTAAAGACGCTATAAATTTGTAATGATGTTCTCTCCAAGCTTAACTTATGTATATTGGTGTATGAATTATTGTAAGTAGTTGTGTGTATACACGTCTGGTGTAAAATGGCATTACACAAATAAATGGTTGGATGTGGTTATATAAAAATATAAAAATAACCTATCGCAGAAAAATATGTTAACACAGAACGCACTCCGTACTACTCGAACGTGGGTACGACACACAGCATTCACAGTTCAACTACCGACAGTTAAACCAACACGATCGAACTGACACCGTCACCTACGCTCACAGACAGTTCATGCGGTTCTTATTTATTGTAATCGTTTAATCCACCTTCAGTCACGTGGGTGTATTCACGAGCTCCCATAACGGTATGTATGTATGTATGTATGTATGTATGTCATTCCGTTTAATTCAAGATTTCTTGTCAATAGAGAAAGAACTGGTTTTTAACCTAGATCCACGGTTCCTTCATTGGAATCTCAACATCAACAACAATTTTTGTTTGTATGTATTATGTATGTATGTGTGTGTGTATGTATGTATGTATGTATGTATGTATGTATGTATGTATGTATGTATGTATGTATGTATGTATGTATGTATGTATGTATGTATGTATGTATGTATGTATGTATGTATGTATGTATGTATGTGCTGATATGTATGTTTTACTTTATGTATGTATTCTCATGCATATAGTTGCATATCTAAACATGCTCAATATATTTAAATGATAAACTTCTGGAAAGTTTTACAGCTTTTTACAGTTCCAGTGATGTATTGAATCTGTAGTCTGAGAATTAGTTTTCTCCTTTCTGGTTTTGAGAAGCCTAATTTCTCAAGATCGGTATTTAGGCAGTGTGTTACATATCCCAGAGCACTAATAATTACAGGTATAAACCCGAACTTGTAATCTGGATAGAATAACTGAGGATGCATGTATGTATGTATGTATGTATGTATGTATGTATGTATGTATGTATGTATGTATGTATGTATGTCAGTAAACCCTCGACTATCGCGGTGTTACGCTCCAAAACTCCTCGCGATATGTGAAAATCCATGAAGTAGAAACTGTACTGTATTTTTTTAATTATTTTTATAATTTGTATATATTTATTTTATGATAAATGCAAAACAAAACGTGGAAGAATCGACGTAAGCTTAAATAATATACCGCGATGGGTGAACCGCGATGGGTGAACCGCGATGGGTGAACCGCAATGGGTGAACCGCGATATGGTGAGGGATTCCTGTATAGGAGAATTTTACGCTTGGCGTTCTAGATACGTTCCTAAAAATGCAGCGCTAAAGGAAACAACGGTAAATAGAGTCATATGTAAGTAGCATGAATAGAGATACAAGCTATTATTCAAGAGTGATGCGAATATAAATGAGAGCAGACAGTCTCCAAGTGCTTCATCACTTTAGATAGCTTCATACAATGGGATGTTTCGCATTGTGTTCTAAAGTTAGGATGGAATAAGTAAAACAAGATTAAATTATAATTAAATTATTTCTTATCAAATTATGAAACAGTTTGAATTCATCAACTTGCTTCAAGTATACGCATCCTGCCAAGGAAGCTTAGATATCTACGAGGTGTAGATGTGGAAACCTCCGGAAAGCACCTGGACAAATTTTTTATCTGAAATCCTAGAAGAGATCACATTATATATATATATATATACATTCTTCAACATGGTACCCCTTGTTGTCCCCAATCTTCTTCCATCGGTGTTACAGTGCTTGGAACCCATTGGGGAAGATGCTTTCATCCTGTTCGTCGAAAAAAGTCATCAACATCAGGTATGATGCCAACATCACGGCAGGAGGAACAAAGAAAAACAGCTTCGTTCAACTCGCTTCTTCGCCAAATACAGTACCTAAAGGAAACCCCAAAACAGTGAGTTTATCATTAATCTAATTGTAAAAAGATAGTGAAAATGGAAGGAAGTAGGTTAGATTTGTTTTAAGGGTCCAGTCTGTATTACTTACTCTCATAACAAGAGTCTTTTTTTTTCCATTTCTAAAGACCTCACTTCTAAGAATTCTTTCTGGTGATAATGGCCTTCAGGCTCATTCTGTTCTTTTCTCCGATTCTTTCACATTATCCCTTCACTGGCCAGCTTAATCATGCCATATGGTAACTGCTAATAATATTCCTTCGTACAACTCCAGAAAGCAATTGCATTCTTTTCCCCGTGACTTCTGCGAAACTCTGTTCATGTTGTTCTCAATTACTTCTATCCAGAAGGCGGCGAGCTGGCAGAAACGTTAGCACGCTGGACGAAATGCTAAGCAGTATTTCGTCTGTCTTTACGTTCTGAGTTCAAATTCCGCCGAGGTCAACTTTGCCTTTCATCCTTTCGGGATCGGTTAAATAAGAACCAGTTACGTCGATGTAATCGACTTAATCCATTTGTCTGTCATTGTTTGCCCCCTCAGTGTATAGCCCCTTGTGGGCAGTAAAGAAACAGGTATTTTGTCACTCTTTAAGTTCTGAGCTCAAATTCCGCCGAGGTCGACTTTGCCTTTCATCCTTTCGGGGTCGATAAACTAAGTACCAGTTGCGTAGTAGAGTCAATGTAATCGACTGGCCCCCTCCGCAAAAATTTCGAGTCTTGTGCCTAGAGTAGAAAAGAATTACTTCGCCCCAAGATACTACAAGATAATCTACGGATTTCGTGACAAATAAACAATTCCTGATAAATCGTACGTCGAAAGTGCGTGATTGATGGGTGTTTGGTGGTTGGTAAACTCCTTCGAGAGAATTGAGAGACTGAAATCTATCAAGGTTCTGTTGGGGAACTTGGAGAATTAGCAATCGCCGGTGAAATTCTGTTTTACGTACGCTATGTAACCTGTCAACTTTTTCTTTTTAATTTTTAGAAAATTTTTGCGAAATTGTTCTACACGCGGGAATTCATACGACTATACAAAAAAAATACAAAAACAGAAAAACAAAAAATTTTTGTATGATTTGAGGTATTTGGCTATTATTTTTAGCACATTTCAAGACCACCTCATCGTGTGTTTGTCACTCTAACGTATTGATGTTTTTCAATATCTTTCTCCCCATAAACACATTTACTAGTCTATTGACTTAAGCCAAAAATTCGGACTGTCCGTATTTTAAATTGTGATTTTTTAAAAATTTCAAAAGCTAAAAAAAAAGAAAAGAAATGCAGGTGTGGCTGTGTGGTAAGTAGCTTGCTTACCAACCACATGGTTCCGGGTTCAGTCCCTCTGCGTGGCACCTTGGGCAAGTGTCTTCTACTATAGCCTCAGGCCGACCAGAGCCTTGTGGGTGGAGTTGGTAGACGAAAACTGAAAGAAGCCTGTCGTATATATGTATATATATATATATATGTATGTATATGCGTGTGTGTGTTTGTGTGTCTGTGTTTGTCCCCCTAGCATTGCTTGACAACCGATGCTGGTGTGTTTACGTCCCCGTAACTTAGCGGTTCGGCAAAAGAGACCGATAGAATAAGTACTGGGCTTACAAAAGAATAAGTCCTGAGGTCGAGTTGCTCGATTAAAGGCGGTGCTCCAGCATGGCCGCAGTCAAATGACTGAAACAAGTAAAAGAGTAAAGAGTAAGAGTAAAAATTTCGAAAAATTAAATTTTTTTCATAGTCATAGAACACAAATTCACAAAAATTTTCTGAAAATTGCAAAAGTTAAAAATTTTATGAGAAGTTATATGCTGTACGTAAATCCTAATTCGGACCAATCAGCAACTAGGTCTCAGATTCAAGGTTGTATTCTCTACACCTTGTTTCTTTAAGAAGCATTTAGGACCTCATTATCGATTCTGTCCTTTCCTTATTTAATTGTGAAGGGGGTGATTTGCGAAAGATTTGTTAACTGACCACGTTGACTTTGAGAAGCAAGGTATACGATTGCTCAAGAGTCTTAAGCAAGACGAAAAAGTCGGATAAATCCCATATTTAAGGAGTAAATATTACGTGGTTTATTCCGACTTATATTTTTCTTTCGGGAATAAATATATATTTAGCAAACATGACGTATATGATTTCTCGGTATATTTATAAATATAAATATATAGAAGAGAATGCAAGCGAAAGATTATGTATTTGTTCGTGTGTCTGTGTTTTTTTTTCCATTTTATCTAGTTTCAGCTCACGAGCTGTGGCCATGCTGGGGCACCGCCATTCGGTGTTGCTACATGATTTTACTTACTTTAGCAATTGCCATTTGGTGCATGAGAGAGTTCGATGCAGCTGCCCTCATCTGCACCTCCTACCGTGAAGTTGGTTCATCTGGGACACCTGACAGGAAGAGATCCAGTGTGTGTGTGTGTGTATGACAGAGAGAGAGTAAGAGGAAGCGTGTCCGTTCGTTTGGAGAAAAAAGGAAAAACGTGGCAAAAATATTCAATACTGGACAATACAGAATGATTTTAAAAATGTGAATTAACAGATAATCGATTTGATAGGAAAGTTAATTTATCTCGCAATTAACATTTTGTTTCGTCTTACGCACTGAAAGGGGTTTCATAAACTAGGGAAGGATTAAGGTCCTAGGAGCTGAGATTGGTTGTAAGTAGGGATAGACGCTATACTCCACCTTCATGCCGTGAACTGAAAAGTCGGGTAATATTGACCTACAGCGTACCACTGATTTTTACGAATGTTCTG
>NW_021830481.1:2500-4761 GCF_006345805.1 Octopus sinensis | reverse complement strand
CAAGGTGTGGTGAAAGAGTACAGCAGGGATCACCACCATCCCCTGCCGGAGCCTCGTGGCTGGGGGTGTTTTAGTTCGCTCATAAACACTCACAACGCCCGGTGATCGAAACCGCGATCCTATGACCGCGAGTCCGCTGCCCTAACCACTGGGCCATTGCGCCTTCACGACTGGGCAATTACTTGTTACAACGCTTTGGTGGCCGCTTGTACACTTGTCTGAAACACTGACACCACCGGTTGACAGCTTAGCTGTGTTGATGGTGTACGCTTCGTTTGTTACTCGCGAATTAAAATTTGCTTAACAATATTTTGAGTGAGTGTTTTTGCTTTATAATCCTTTGCGAAGTAATAGCAGACAAAAGTGTGTCCAAAAAGAGGAAGTGGTACACCCAAAATTTCAAGAAGTCATGGTTGGAGGATGCTGAGCTTAAAAATTGGTTACGACAAGATGAAAAAAATCTTGACACCTGCTATTGCGTTTGTTGCGACGTTGTATTACAAAATGCTAACAAATCAATGCTGTTAGCACATAAAAACACTGCCAAACACAAGAAAGCTTTTGATTGTGCGAAATCTTCTATTAAATTAGATTAAATTATTGTAAAAAAAAAGATGATACATTAAATGAAACAGTAATTAAGGCAAACTTGCTACTATCAGGTTATGTTGCTGAACTTCACATACCTTTCATCCATATAAATAACTTAGCTGAAATTTGTAAAAAGACCTTTACCGATAGTGAAATAACTAAAAATCTACAAATGGGAAAAACTAAATTAACATACATTATGCTCTACGGAATTGCACATTATCAACGAAATGAAATCTTGGAAATTTTCAAGAAACAAAAGTTTTCATTATTGATAGATGAGAGTACGGGCGTCTCAGTGACACAAATCTTAGCAATAGTTGTTCGCTTTTTTGATGAACAATTGCTTAATGTCAAAGATGCTCTTCTGGATGCAATTGTAGTAGAAAATGGTTCGTCTCAGGGTTTGTATGGTTCTATTAAGTCTACGCTTACAAAAGAAGATGTATCTATGAGCTCATAGATACATCTTCTTTTGTAAGCGTAGACTTGATAGAACCATACAAACCCTGAGACGAACCATTTGCATTTTTCCAGCGATAATAGCTCAACAATGACGGGTGGCAAGAGCGGGTTTCAAAAGTTATTGAGAAACGATATTCCAACTGTATTTACAATATGCTGTGTTTGCCATTCGTTTGCACTTTGTTCAAGTCATGCAGTGAAGGTGTTACCTTTGTATCTCGAGTCCTTTTTAAAGAACTTAACTTCTTACTTTTCTCGAGGTAGCAAACGTCAAAATGACTTCAATATGATACAAAGTGTTGCTGGCACAAAAGAAAACAAGATTCCAAAGCTTTCACACACTGGATGGTTGTCGCATGAAAATGTAATTAACGTTATAATAGAACAGTGGAATGCCCTTGTACTTTATTTTCAGTCAGCGGCTAAAGTAGATAAAGTGGATGGAGCAAAAAGGATCTAGGAAACAATGATTAACAAAGGGACGAAGCAGATGCTGCTATTCTTGTATTATATATTAAAGAAAGTAAATGCTCTTAATGTCGAGTTTTAATCGGAACACTTTTGACTGCATCTGTTGCATACACTCGTAACCAGTGAATATAAAACTTTCTAGCAATCGCACCAGAAAACACACTTGATGAACTAGACGATGAGTGAAGATTTCTTTTCGGTAATATAAAGATATTCCTGTTGCCTCAAAAAGCCTCCCTGAACTCCGGTATTCCATACGCAATCTTAAAGACGGGCTTGACCGCTCTAAATTTGAGAGGCTGTCACAATTCATGACTAATTTAACGGTATTACATCATTCATCAGCGTGCGTGGATCGCATATTTTCCCAAGTAAGTTGTACAAAGACAAAGTTCACTAATAGGTTGAAGGCCGAAACGATCACCGATCGTCCACTCGCTAAACAAGCAATTGCAAGAAAGGGAGCGTCATGCATTTCTTGAAAGCCGAACGCTAAACTTATTAAAGATGTGGAGAGTGGATGGGTCTTGTCACCGTAGATATACGAGTAGATTGAACTTCAAAAAGGAAGAAAATAGATTTATCACCATTGAAGAAGTGAATGAAGATGATGCGGATGTGTACGAAATTGACAATTAGCTGCCATATGATATAAAGTAAATATTAAATTCTGTATTCATTTTGTCATATAACATATTTTATCAAGGAATTACCATTTTTATACCTGTTTTCTA
>NW_021830480.1:0-4745 GCF_006345805.1 Octopus sinensis | reverse complement strand
TGTTCGACAACTATTTTCCCAAAAGACTAACCATCTGGTGACGTAGTGCGTAGTCCACTACTTTCTAAAATGTCCTTTAAAATTTTGGTGACGTAGTACGCAGTTTAGAGTGACGTAGTACGCAGTTTAAAGCCTACAATCCAAGGTACTACCCGAACACAGAGACCCCGCTCAAATACTCAAATTATCACCACCACCGCCATCAACATCGTCACCACCGCCATCAACATCGTCACCATCACCATCATCATCGTCGCTGTAACCATCATCATGATCATCATCATCATCACCATCACCACAGCTCCAACAACCACCATCCAACATCATCGTCACCTCTACCATTGTTACCACCACCACCACCACCACCACCACCACCACTACCATCATCATCATTTTCATCATCATCATCACCATCACCACAGCTCCAACAACCACCATCCAACATCATCGTCACCCCTACCATTGTTACCACCACCACCACACCACCACCACCACCACTACCATCATCATCATTTTCATCATCATCATCACCATCACCACAGCTCCAACAACCACCATCCAACATCATCGTCCCCCTACCATTGTTACCACCACCACCACCACACCACCACCACCACTACCATCATCATCATTTTCATCATCATCATCACCATCACCACAGCTCCAACAACCACCATCCAACATCATCGTCACCTCTACCATTGTTACCACCACCACCACCACCACCACCACCACCACTACCATCATCATCATTTTCATCATCATCATCACCATCACCACAGCTCCAACAACCACCATCCAACATCATCGTCACCCCACCATTGTTACCACACCACCACCACCACCACCACCACCACCACCACTACCATCATCATCATTTTCATCATCATCATCATCACATCACCACAGCTCCAACAACCACCATCCACATCATCGTCACCCCTACCATTGTTACCACCACCACCACCACCACCACCACCACCACTACCATCAATCATCATTTTCATCATCATCATCACCACCAGCGCCATCATCATCATGATCGCCATCAGCATCATCAGCATCATCATCGTCGCTGTAACCATCATTGAGTTACATTAAATCCCAACAAACGCTCATAAATTAAATGCATCTCTCTCTGGGCCACGATCGCGGCCCGTCGCGTTTTATGTGTTAACTGCTAAATCTTTTGTTCATAATTTTGAGCTTTGCCAGGTGTCTAAGTAGTTAAAATAATATAGTATTTAAATTTTCTTCATATGCTGCTGCGTGTTTGGCAGAAGCTGGACTTCTGACTTGACGCATGAAAGTTTGTGAAATCTTTATATACAAAATTGAAGTTGTGCGTGTGAGACTCTGTCTCCTCCGATTTAGATTCCTAACTACTCCCACATTTTGCGGTGCAGTTTAACCAAAAGCGGGTATCTTATAGTCGTCATTCATATCGTGCCCTTCTGGGTATTTGCGCGCGTCTACGATGAGTCTACGATTTAAAAAAAAATTTACCATCATTTTTCCGCATTTTTAATGATTTTTGCTCGGGTTATATAAGGGAAGTAACTCTCTAAAATGCTTATATAGTTATTTCCCTTACAAACCCGAGCAACGCCGGGCGATACTGCTAGTCGGTTATAAAATCTTCATCTCAACGAATCTCTTGTTTGAATTTTGATAAATAAATCTGTTATTGTTTAACATGGAACCTATTTGAGCAATTAACCCATAAAGCGCTGGGATTTGCACTTACATAGCATGGACTGCTGAGCACATTTTATGAAAATGAGACTACCATGCAAACATAAATTAAATGCATCTATCTGGGCCACGATCGTGGTCTGTCGACCTGTGCCTGACAGCCACGATCGCGGCCCATCGCGCTTTATGTGTTAACTGCCAAATCTTTTATTCATAATTTTGAGCTTTGCCCGGTGTTAAAGGAGTTAAAATAAAATATAGTACTAGCACTATGACCCGGCAACGCCGGGTGATACTGCTAGTGCATGCATATACAGCTGCGTGCGTGCGCACATACACGCGAGTACTGTCCAAATCTCCGACCAATAACATACAGCTAGCTGGCATTCAATTGGCGTATCAAGTTTCGGGCATTTTGATTGAGTTTTGGATAGAAAATTCACAAAAAAGTCATTTCCATTGATATTTTAATGGCTTTGTGGGGTGACTGGGGAAATGTAAAGATGTGCACGACTACCCTTGGACGGTTTTGAATGACCATAGAAAGTGCGAGCCCTCTAACTGCAAAAATTGAGGATTTGTATAAAGGACACACACACAGACATTTTGCCGTTTATATATAGAGAGATTTGCGGGGTGACTGGGGAAATGTAAAGATGTGCACGACCACCCTTGGACGATTTTGAATGACCATAGAAAGTGCGAGCCCTCTAACTGAAAAACTGTGGATTTGTATAAAGGACACGCACAAAGACATTTTGCCGTTTATATATAGAGAGATTTGCGGGGTGACTGGGGAAATGTAAAGATGTGCACGACCACCCTTGGACGGTTTTGAATGACCATAGAAAGTGCGAGCCCTCTAACTGAAAAATTGTAGATTTGTATAAAGGACACGCACACAGACATTTTGCCGTTTATATATAGAGTGATTTATATTTTCTTCGTATGTGAATTATTTTAGAAATAATGATAAATTTTTCGAAAAGTCCTAAATTGGAATCGCTGAAAAAAAGCATATTTATCCTTTTCAATTTCAATAATAAACGTTTTGGCTAAAGTAAAGTGTTTAGGGTTCGGGGTTAGGTTTCCAAAACAGTTATTATTTTTGTAGATCAAAAATTGCGATTTCTGACATAAATGTCCTCTAGAATTAACCAGAGAAAATAATGACAAACTTTAACTACTAAATATTCTTTTCTACTCTGGGCACAAGGCCCGAAATTTTGGGGGAGGGGGCCAATCGATTGGATCGACCGCAGTATGCAACTAGCACTGAATTTATTGACCCCGAAAGGATAAAAGACAAAGCCAACCTCAGCGGAATTTGTGCGTAACTGGTACTTATTTATTCGACCCCGAAAGGATGAAAGGCGAAGCCAAGCTCGGCGGAATTTGAACTCAGAACGTAGCGGCAGACGAAAATCCGCTAAGCATTTCGGCTGGCGTCCTAACGTTTCTTGTTTTTTTTGTTGTCCACAAGGGGCTAAACATAGAGGGGACAAACAAGAACAGACAAAGATATTAAGTCGATTACATCGACCCCAGTGCGTAACTGGTACTTTATTTATCGACCCCGAAAGGATGAAAGGCGAAGTCGACCTCGGAGGAATTTGAACACAGAACATAACGGCAACGAAATATCTATTTCTTTACTACCCATAAGGGACTAAACACAGAGAAGACAAACAAGGGCAGACAAACGGATTAAGTCGATTACAACGACCCCAGTGCGTAACTGGTACTTAATTTATCGACCCCGAAAGGATGAAAGGTGAAGTCGACCTCGGCAGAATTTGAACTCAGAATGCAACGGCAGACGAAATACCTATTTCTTTATTACCCACAAGGGGCTAAACACAGAGGGGACAAACAAGGACAGACAAACGGATTAAGTCGATTACATCGACCCCACTGCGTAACTGGTACTTAATTTAAAGACCCCGAAAGGATGAAAGGCGAAGTCGACCTCGGCAGAATTTGAACTCAGAATGTAACGGCAGACGAAATACCTATTTCTTTATTACCCACAAGGGGCTAAACACAGAGGGGACAAACAAGGACAGACAAAATGAATTAAGTCGATTACAACGACCACAGTGCGTAACTGGTACTTAATTTATCGACCCCGAAAGGATGAAAGGCGAAGTCGACCTCGGCGGAATTGGAACTCAGAACGTAGCGGCAGACGAAATACCGCTAAGCATTTCGCCCGACGTGTTAACGATTCTGCTCGCCGTCTTGGTTCAACTACTAAATACTGTTAAACACATCTCTGCTAATGCAATGTTCCTAACCAATTCACTTTAAATACAACGAACAACCGGCAGTAAGCCTGTTTTTAGCAGGTCCCTAAATAGGGCTCAAGGCAGGCAATGGGTTAAGTTCGTTTGCCTGAGACATGTAGTTACTCGGATATTCAGATTTCGAATGATGTCAATTTTGGAGGGACATCCTGTATATATGTACATATGAGATGGGCTTCTTTCAGTTTCCCTCTACCAAATCCACTCACAAGGCTTTTGTCTCCTCGGGGCTACAGTAGAAGACATTTTCCCAAGGTGCCATCCAGTGGCACTGAACCCCAGAACCGTGTGTTTGGTAAGCAAGCTCCTTTACCACGCAGCCACGCCTCTGTGTGTGTGTTCAGTCATTTGGCTGCGGCCATGCTGGAGCACCGCCTCAGCGGATATTCTTTCGTTTCATCATTTGTATCTGTTGTTCATGCTGCTGTGATATCTCACTGCAGCTCTGGTTCTCATCTGCAAAAGCACCACCAGCACCATCATCATCATCATCATCATCATCGTCACCATCATCATCATACTACCAACAACATCAACATTATCATCATCATCATCATCATCATCATACTACCAACAACATCAACATTATCATCATCATCATCATCACCTTCACCATCATACTACCAACAACATCAACATTATCATCATCATCATCATCATCACCTTCACCATCATACTACCAACAACATCAACATCATCATCATCATCATCATCACCTTCACCATCATAATCATCATCATCATA
>NW_021830479.1:2500-4798 GCF_006345805.1 Octopus sinensis | reverse complement strand
ATCTTGTTTATTTATCAATTGAAGAAACTGTTGTTTCCTTAGTTTTATCTTTTGTTTCTTATGTCTGTGCCAAATCTCTTACATGGTACTTTTATATCATCCATGGATGTCATCCTTCTTAGGTTATTTCACCCGAACCGGTCTCTCTTGATCAATCTGCTGATCAAAGGAACATCTCCATAAGAGGCACAAACAAAATGACTGATATTTTGCAAACTACAACAATTCCAATTTCAAAATGATGCAAGTCTTTTGTGAAATTTTCTCTCATGAAACACATATTGAAATTGTTATAGCAGCCCCTCATAAAATCCTTATTCTTCTCTCATATTTAAAGTTCATTGCATCCATCAACACTTGATTGGAGATATTTACTGCTTGATAGAGGGCTTTGGTCTCTGGATCATAGTGATGGATCCAGGTTTCATCCTGTGTAATCAGTCTTTTGAAAAATTTTGACTCATCTTCTTGGCACATCTCCAAATTCATCCTCGAGCACTCGACGCGTTCTTGCTTCTGGAAAGGTGAGAGCAACCTGGGAATCCACCTGGCAGACACCTTTTGCATATGCAAATGGTCATGAATGATAGTTTCCACAGACCCGGTACTAATCTTGACCTGATGGGCTATTTGGCGAATTGTTATGCGTCGATCTTCCAAAATGGCAGCCTCAACTTGACGGACAGATGCCTCATCAATGACAGAAGGGGGGCGACCAGATCTGGGAGCTGTTTCCACAGAGTTCCGACCATGTTAGAATTCACGATGCCAGGGTTTTACAAGGTCATATGATGAGATAACAGAGAGAAAGAGGAAGAGAGGAAAGAAAGAGAGAAAGAGGTAAAAGAAAAGGGAGAGATAAAGAAGAGAGAATAGAAAAAGAGAGAAAAGTAAAGCAGGAGAGAAAGGTAAAAGAGTGGGGGAGAAGGAGAGAAGAGAAAAAGAGAGGGGGAGAAAGAAGGAGGGAAAAGGGGAAAAAGAAAGTGAGAGATAAGAATAGGAGAGGAAGAGAAAGAGAAAAGAGACAGAGAGGGAAAGAGGGGAATATAGGAGAGAAAAGAGAGTGGGAAATAGAGAGAGGAAGAAAGATACAAAAGAGAGGGAGAGAGGAAGTAATAAAAGAAAAGAGAGAGAGAAAAAAGTGGAAGGAAAGAGACAGAAAGAGAGAACAAAGAGTAAGAGACATAGAGAGAGAAAGATAGAAAATAAAATGTGAGTGAGTGAGAGAAGAAGAAAGAGAGAGGAAAGGGAGAGAGAGAGAAAAGGAAAAGAGAAAGGAGATCAAAGAAAGAGAGACAAGTAAAAGAGAAAGAGGAAGTAAGATAGAAAAGGCAAAGAGAAGCACAGAGAGAAAAAGAGAGAAAGAGATAAAAGTAAAAGAGAAAGAGAGATGAAAAAGAAAAAGGTTGGGTGAAAGAGAGAAAAGGAATAGTGAAGGAGACAGAGAGAGAAAGAACGAAAAAAGGTAATAGAGAGAGAGATAAAGAAAGAGAAATGGAAAAAGAGAGAAAGAATGTAAGAATAGAAAGAGAAAGAAATGAAAGAGAGAGAGAGATACGGAGAGAGAAAGAGAGAAATTGAAAAATAGAGAAAGAGAAAGATAAGAGAAAGAAGAAAAAGAGAAAGAGGAAGGAAATGGGAGAGAGAAAGAGAGAAAAGAAAATGGGAAAAGAGAGAAAAGAAAGAGAGAGAGAGTAAAAGAGACACGGAGAGAGAAAGAGAAAGAAAGACAGAGAAGGAGAAAGAAAGAGAGAGAAAGTGAGAAAAGAAAGAGAAGGAAAGAAATGAAAGAGGGAGATAGAGAGAGAAAGAAGTAGAGAAAGAGGAAAGAAAACGAGAAAGAGAATGAGAGACAAAGAGAGAAAAGAGAGAGAGAGTAAAAGAGATACGGAGAGAGGAGAAAGAAAGAGAGAGAGAAAAAGGGGAAAGAGGGAGATAGAGAGAGAAAGATGGAGAGAAAGAGGAAAGAAAACGAGAAAGAGAGTGAGAGACAAAGAGAGAAAAGAGAGAGAGAGAGTAAATGAGACACGGAGAGAGGAGAAAGAAAGAGAGAGAGAAAAAGGGTAAAGAGAGAGAAAGTGAGAAAAGAAAGAGAAGGATAGGAATGAAAGAGGGAGATAGAGAGAGAAAGAAGGAGAGAAAGAGGAAAGAAAACGAGAAAGAGAGTGAGAGACAAAGAGAGAAAAGAGAGAGAGAGAGAGAAAATGGAATTTCTCTATTTCACATGTCCTCACTTTCTTCATTACAGATTAATAAAACTTATTATGGACGAACTCCTTTAATCTATGCCTGTGCAGA
>NW_021830478.1:0-4728 GCF_006345805.1 Octopus sinensis | reverse complement strand
ACTTTTTATTTGTTTCAGTTATTTGACTGCGGCCATGCTGGAGCACCGCCTTTAGTCGCACTAATCGATGCCAGGACTTATTCTTCGTAAGCCTTCTACTTATTTTATCGGGCTCTTTTGCGGAACTCCTAAGTTACGGGGACGTAAACACACCAACATCGGTCGTCAACCGACGTTGGGGGTGAAGAAACACACACATCCACACACAGAGAAAAATATACATGCATATATATATATATGTATGTGTGTGTGCACATATATATATATATATATATTATATATATGTGTAATGTGTGTGTGCACATATATATATATATATATATATATATATATATGTATTATGTATATATATATATAGATATATGTGGTATTGTGTGGGTGCACATATATATATATATATATATATATATATTATATATATATATATATATATATATATTATATATATATTTATGTATGTTGTATGTATATATACGTGTGTGTGTTATGTATACGAAGAGCTTCTTTCAGTTTCCGTCTACCAAATCTACTCACAAGGCTTTGGTTGGCCGGAGGCTATAGCAGAAGACACTCGCCCAAGATGCCACGCAGTGGGACTGAACCTAGAACTATGTGGCTGTGAAGCAAGCGTCTTACCGCGCAGCATTATATGTATAAGATGTGTTTTTTTTTCAGTTCCCGTCTTTCCAAATCTTCTCACAAGGCTTTGGTCGGCCTTGGGCCATTATAAAAGACACTTACCCAAGGTGCCTCGCAGCGGGACTGAACCCGAAACCATGTGACTACCACACTGCCACGCCTGCGCCTATCTGTTGATTTCTTTTTTTTTTTTGTTTCATTGTTCTTTCTGCTCCCCCTTCCCCTCTCTTTCTTTCTCTCCTTCTCTGTCTTTTCCCGTATCCCTCTTTCTTCAGCATTATCTTTTTCTTCGCAATCTCATCATTCTTATTTTACATCAATCTTCTCTCTCATCTCTATCGGTTATTTCTTCTCTCTCGGCCTCTCATAATCTCTGTCTCTCTCTCTCTCTTCCAATCTTCTCTCATTGCTCTTTGCTTCCACCTCTTCTTCACTTTCCTTTCTCTCCTTTCTCACCTTTTCCGTTTCCCTCTCTAACATTTCCTTCTTTTCTATTTCTTATCTCTTCCTCTTTCTCTCCCTCTCTCGCATTCTTTAGATTTTCTTCTTCCTCTCATCCATTTTCACACGCTCTTCTTCTCCTTTCTCTTTCTTATCGCCTTCATTTCTTTCTTTCTTTCTTTCTTCTTCTGTTATCTTCTTTATAATTTTCTCTTTTATCTATTTCTTATTAATTTCTTCTTTCTCTTTATCATTCTTCTTTGTCCCTCCATCTTCTTCCTCTACTACTTCATCTACTACTACAACTGCTGCTGCTGCTGCATCCTCTGTCTTCCTTCTATTTTCAACGTCATGTTCATGTCTTCGCTAGAACCGTTGAAATTATGGGAACATAACAGTACAAAAAAAACACTCATCGATTTTTGCTCATCAGAAATGCATCGATTTCTATAACAACAGGCCAGATGGAAGTCAACAGAAGTGATGGGTTTAACAGAAACTAAGACATATTCCCAAGACGTTCATCTCAGAATCAGACACAGCCCGGATCTAACGGTGGTCTTTGTTGAAGGCCCACTTCCGACTTACGCTTTACATTTTCCTGTACTCATTCTCCATTCTCCTCCCTTTCTGATCCTTCGTTTTCTATTTTGAGCAAAAGTAAAGCAAACCAATGGGGAATTTCAACTGTGTTTCGTGGTCTGCTACCACAACAGCTCCTTTATAGGATCCAGATAGCTCAATACATCATCAGGAGGAACCACGTCCGGTTTCGGCCCCTACTCCTCTACCGTTTTGTCGTGGTGAGGGCCCCCTTTCGGAGGTGTCTTCAGCTCTGGTGTAGGGTGCATGTCTTCTTTCTTCTTCTTTCTTCTGTTCCCTGGCCTCTTCGATGTAGCGTCCACATATCACGTTACATACATACATACATACATACATACATACATACATACATACATACATACATACATGCATGCAGGCACACAGACAGGCAGAAAGACAAGCAGACAGACATGTTATCATCATGTTAAACCGTTACATCTACACATTTTTTTCTGTTCTTGCTTTTTTCTTTTCTTTTTTTAGGGGGTGGGGCGGCTCTCCCCATTTTTTTTCCTCTCAGTTCTTTCTGTCGCAGAGCGTAGGCTTGAAACGTCAAAGACTTTTCCATTCTTGTTCCCACATCTCTCTTCCTTTTGTTTGTTTTCTGTAAATTTGAACTATGCACACACACACACATATATATATATATATATATATATATATATATAAATATATATATATATATATATATGTATGTATGTATGTATGTATGTATGTATGTATGTATTATGTATGTATGTTGTATGTATATTTGCATATACATATACATACATACATAAAGGAGTTAATAAGGGATATTAATCTAGGCGCAATAATTCTTAGGTATAAAAATACAGCAGGCTAGCAAAAGTATTGCACTCCAGATAATCCGCAGTCGGAAGTCGAAGTCCATCGCCAGTCAAATTTGTAAGTCCATGGTTAACAAGTTAACAAGGTATGCTTTTAAAGACAGATTCATAAAACAAACAGAAATATTGGGTTATATACATTTATTATAGAGTTTACAGTTGTTTCACATTTGCAATTATGTGCCTTCATGGTTCAATCTTATCAATCGATTGATCGGCTGAAATTATAGGGAACTTCGGCAGCTGACTTGATTTATCTCTGGCGAAGATATCATTGTGAGAGGCGTTCATTATATTTTCAATCAATTCGATCGGTTCATCAAATTGAGCTATCAGCGCATTCATCTCTATATCCGAAACAGCTGCAAGGCTTATAATAAATGAATAATTGTATAGAGCCCATTATTTCTGTCTATTTTATATATGTGCATGTAGGGTGGGGTAAGTGTGTATGTATATAAGTATGTATTCTTTTATTCTTTTATTCTTTTATTCTTTTACTTGGTTCAATCATTTGACTCTGGGGATGCTGTAGCATCGCCTTTAGTCGAACAAATCGACACCAGGACTTATTCTTTATAAGCCTGGGACTTAATATATCGGTCGCTCTTTGCGAACTAAGTTATGGGGGCGTAAACACACCAACATCGGTTGTCAAGTGATAGTGGGGGAAGAAACACAGACAGAAAAATACATACATATATATACGACGGGCTTCTTTCAGTTTCCGTCTACTAAATCCACTCACAAGGCTTTGGTCAGCCCGAGGCTGTAGTAGAAGACACTTACCCAAGGTTCCACACAGTAGAACTGAACCCGGAACCATGAAGTTGAGGAGCAAGCTTCTTACCACGCGGCCACTCGGGCGCCTATGTATGTATGACATTATTCAGTTTATTTCAAGATTTCTTGCCAATGGGAAAAAAGCCGATCTTTAACCAAGATCCAAGGCTTCTTCGCTGGAATTTCAGCATCAACAGGGTATTTTTGTATGTACGTAGGTATGCAGATTCGTATATTTTGTTTTATATATGTATTCTCATACATATACTTGCATACATACATACATACATACATACATACATACATACATACATTCTGAGACCCCCTTCGGTCTCGACACAGACCATGGGATTGCACCTAGAAAGTCACCCTCCCAAGCACAAGTCCGGGCAAGGTTGTTTATGGAAGACCAGCAGTCGCCCATGCATACTGGCCACCCCTCTCCACGCCACCAGTGTTATCCAAGGGAAAGGCAAAGGGGCCGATACAGCTTGGCACCTGTGACGTCGCAACTCAATTTCTACAGCTGAGTGAATTGGAGCAACGTGAAATAAAGTGTCACACAGCTCGGTCCGGGATTCGAGCTCACAACCTCACGATCGTAAGCTCGACGCTCTAACCACTGAGCCATGCGTCTTCAAAGACATACATACATACATACATACATACATACATACATACATACATACATACACATACATACATACATGCGTAAACACATACGTCTATACATGCGTACATACACAGATAATGTGTTTAGCTATATGTAATACACAAAAACACTCACGCAGCCAGTCACACATGCACATATGCACGCACTCACTCACACACACATTTATATATATATATATATATATTTTTTTTTTATAGGCTTAGGCGTGCTTTTGTGGTAAGAAGCTTGCTTCTCACCTACATCGTTCTGGGTTCAGTCCCACTCCCTGACCCTTTGGGCAAGTGTCTTCTACTATAGCCTTGGGTCGACCAAAGCCTTGACTGGATTTGGTAAACGGAAACTAGAAGAAATATATATAATATACATATACTGTATATATATATTGTTAGTTAACATATATATCATATATATATACATATATATAACACATATATATATGTATATATATATATATATATATATATATATTATATATATATATATGTATGTATGTATGTGCGTGTAGTAATGTGTTGTATAATTTTGTGTTTGTGTCTATGTTTGACTTCCCTCCACCATCGCTTGGTGGGCTCACATCTCTGTAACTTAACGGTTCGGCAAAAAGGGTCCGATAGAATAAGTACCAGGCTTCCAGTGAATAAGTCCTGGGGTCTGTTTGTCCGACCTAAAAAGGCAGTGCTCCAGCATGGCCGCAGTCAAGATAGCCGAAACAAGTAAACCAAAAAAAGGAACCGGTTAGCG
>NW_021830477.1:0-2500 GCF_006345805.1 Octopus sinensis | reverse complement strand
TACACACAGGGAAGAGAAAGAGATGGAGGAGGAGAGGGAGAGAGAGCAGAAGAAAGAGAGGGAGGGAAAGAAAGAGAGGGAGAGGGGGAGAGAAAGACAGGAAGAGAGTGAGGGAGAATGCGAGAGATTGAGAGAGTGTGAAAGATAATGAGAGAGAGAGAAAGTGAGACAGAGAAAGAAGGAAAGAGTCAGAGTATGGACAAAGAGAGAGTGAAGAGAGACAGAGAGAGACAAAGAGAGAAGACATGAGAAATCATGTATTAAATACAATTACCTATTTTCTCTATCTTCGATCGCTTTGTTTAGATGAAATGTTTCGTATATGAAACATCGGAAATTTCGATGCTGGCTCTTAATTCTAAAGTAAATCTATCTTAAGAATGAACACATTGCACTGCTAACACAGAAATAAAGCACATTATTGACTCGTAAACCTTTAATATACTTGGTAGTATATTATGCTTCCCAAACTAAATACTGTGTCTTTGCAGCCAATTAATACATATACATGCATGCATACATACACAAAGGCAGGCGCGCAGGCACACACACACACACACACACTTTGTGTGTCACGTTGAACCGTGAATTCGCCAACACTGCCTAGCCATACAGCTACTCTGTGTTGATGAAGAACAATAATCTCGAAACTATATCGCTCCACAACTGCTCATGTCTGTCTGAGACATTTAGAAATTCAATATTTCTAATTTTGGTGATCAGTAAATAAATTTTACCGAAAATAGGATATATTTGCAGAGAGGTTGCAGTCATCTCAGCGAGCGAAACTGACTACCCTGGACTGATGACAAGCAATGCACTCAGAAACATATGTCTTCAGGCTCTAGTCCCAGCTGGCGGGGGTGATTGCCTCCCCTTTTTACAAATATAAGGACACAGAATATGTATGTATGTATGTATGTATGTATGTATGTATGTATGTATGTATGTACGAGGTGGTATCAAAAGGTTCTGTAGTCCACCAACTGATTGTAGCAGACTATTGCGTGCGCAGTGAGAGTTAGTAATAACTATCATGAGGCAATGTGCTCAGTAACATCGGTATGTTTACTTCGCAAATTGTGAAGTTTATGTTTCTGCGATCACGTGTGTGCTGTAGCCGGCGATGTAGCCGTACACAATGTTTCGAGTGGCACGGGTGCTTCAGAAGTGCAAAGAAACATCTGCAGTATTGTGCATCGAGAATTCATCTTCCAGGACCACACTATGGGATGAATTTTTCTGCGACGTTTTGAGGCGTTTGAGGGACGGCATTCAAGGAAAGTGACCCTGGTCAGTCGAGCGCGAAGGAGTGGGTTCTTCACATTGACAATGCACCCTGTAACCAAGCTCTCCTCACTTGAAAATCTCTCGCCATAAACAAAATGATATCACTGCCGCACCCGCCCTGATTTAGCACCTGCGGACTTCCATCTCTTCCCCAAGCTGAAAGGCAGCTCAAAGGTCATTGTTTTAACACCATTATCGAGATCCAGGGCAAATTGCAGAAGGTCCTCGACTCGCTTATGAAAACCAACTTCCAGGTCAGATTCCAAAAATGACAGGAACGCTACGACAGGTGTTTTGCTCCGCAAGGTGACTATTTCGAAATAGATGATGCTAAAACGTAGGCAAATAAGTTATTTTTTATTAAACATAACTAGCCCAGGAACATTTTTGATACCATTTATGCATGTGTGTATGTATTTAAAAAAAAATTATTTATGTATTTATGTATGTATGTATGTATGTATGTATGTATGTATGTATATATGTATGTATGTATGTATGTATGTATGAAAGTTTGTATGCCATTGTTCAGTTTAATTTCAAGATTTCTTGCAACAGAGAAAGGACCGGTTTCTAATCTAGATCCAAGGCTCCTTCATTGGAATTCAAACATCAACGAGAGGGTATTTTTGTGTGTATGTATGTATATGTGCAGATTTTTATGGTTTGTTTTATGCATATATTCCCAGTTATGTATTTGCATATATGCTCATAAATATTGAAATGATAAACTTCTGGAAAGTTTCACAGATTTCTACAGTTCTAGTGATACATTGGATCTGTAATCTTCGAATTAGCTTTCTTCTTTCTAGTTTTGAGAAGAATGGTATGTTGGCAGTGTGTTACATATCCTAGGTATATATGTATGTATGTATGTGTGTATGTATGTGTATGTATGTATGTATGTATGTATGTATGTATGTATGTATGTATGTATATATGCATGCAACATAAAACAACATATTACAGTACATTTTATACACTCTATGTGAAATTGGTAGCAGGATTCTTTGCCTGTGGTGTCAGGTTCAATACTTACCGGAGAAGAAAAAAAACTCTATATAGAAAAGTTTCACGAATGGTTTTTTCCTGTAGGAACAATGTCTCAAACTTACAGTTAATGGTACACACACACACACACACACACATACACACACACACACACACACACGTATATATATCGATATATCGAACAAACGTTCACACACAC
>NW_021830476.1:0-4789 GCF_006345805.1 Octopus sinensis | reverse complement strand
AGGAGAAGTCGGTGTGTGACACAAAATTGAGAGCGACTACAAAGTAATGATAGATAGTATGACTACAAAAATACTTAGAAGCAAAAGGAAAATGAGAAATGAAATGAAGGAAAACGTGGAAAAATATTTTTATTTCTCTATAAAAGAAACTCAAGTAGAAACTAGTAACTTACTATATCGAAAAAATAAAATGGTTTAGAGAAAAGCAAAACAAGAGAAACGTTGAAAAAAAAAAAACAACTACAAAAGAGAATACGAAAACGGAATTCTAAAATATACAAAACAAGAAATGTAAAATATTCTACGCAAAGACCATTCCTTGGTCAATACTCTGCATGACTCGAAAGAGAAGGAGTAAACCAGAAAGAAATTGAATCAAAGTTCAAAATTTCTGGGTTAAATCTAGAAACATATTTAGTCTGCAAACAATCGATATTTCAAGACAACTACAATGCGTAAATATGAAGAAATATATTAATTCCAAGTGTAGTAACTGATTGGAGGAGACGAACGTCCAGACCCTTGTTTCGGGCTGCTCACTTTTTGTCAACACCGAAGATATTTATAGATACAACTGTATGTCCGTGAGGTAATATGTCGGCACTTTCTCAGTGAAAACGAAGGATCTTTTCGGTTTGACCGGCAGTTTTTTAAAATAATTTCCACGTAACTAAACACTTTTAAACTTCGTATACTGGTAGAATGTGTTTATAAAACATTTTTTTCTCTTGGCTTTATTGAGAAAATTCTATAGTTTGTAAGATATTTGTTGTTGTTTTTCTTGAGTTTCTGCAATTTCAACCAATCAATGACGTCATTTGAGGTGAAAACATTCTGTGCCGTATGAATATGTCCCTCGTTTAAGAAACAGATTGGGTTTATTTACATTTGTGAAGAAAAAAAGACACCCTTCCCCTCATCCCTAACCCTAACCCTAACTAATCCTAGCTAATCTTAACTAACCCTAACCCTAACCCTAAAACAGATTGAAATGCAATAGATCGATACTAGGGTCATAATTATGGGTGACAATTTCATATGACACCGCTAGAAAAAACTGCCGTTCAAACCGAAAAGATCCTATAACTGTTCAGACTGACAAATAAAAAGATTAAAGTAAACCCCAGAGAAACTGTCAGGGGTACGAAAGTGAAGATCGCACCATTAATAATGAAACCTGGGGTACAATAAAAAAAATCTACTGGGGTTTCGACAGATAGTTTGAAATTTAGCCGTGCTATACACATTAATATTCGACACACGTTTAATTCAATGGCACAACATGGAAGCACTCCGTCGGTTACGACGACGAGGGTTCTGGTTGATCCGAATCAACGGAACAGCCTGCTCGTGAAATTAACGTGTAAGTGGCTGAGCACTCCACAGACACGTGTACACCCTTAACGTAGTTCTCGGGGATATTCAGCGTGACAAGGCCGGCTCTTTGAAATACAGGTACAACAGAAACAGGAAGTAAGAGTGAGAGAAAGTGGTGGTGAAAGAGTACAGCAGGGATAACCACCATCCCCTGCCGGAGCCTCGTGGAGCTTTAGGTGTTTTCGCTCAATAAACACTCACAACGCCCGGTCTGGGAATCGAAACCGCGATCCTATGACAGCGAGTCCGCTGCTCTAACCACTGGGCCATTGCGCCTCCACTGGCACAACATAAGCAATATAATTACCCTACAAACACTTATATAAATCTACAGCCAGCAGCTAATAGCACAAACCTCACAACACGTACGCTACACAAACACCACACAACAAAATAGCGCAACTTACGTTAAGCTTAATCTATGCAACTGAGAAAACACTGGAATGACACCAGAGACAGTAGAAATATTGACGACGCAGGGTAAGCAGTAGGCGTTAATAAAGTAAACTGCTAACAACAGGTCATAAAACTGAGATTAATATACGACGATCGGACTGAAAGGAAGGCAGAAATGGAGATAAACTTTTTTATTAACTGACATCGATCGTTCTAATTGCCCAAACTCTGCTTCTTGTTCTTCTTTAATTGCCGGTAAATAATGGGTTCCATACAGAAGACCAATATGCAGTCATTAAGTTCTTGACGGAAGAGGGCTGAGAGCTGTGTGACATCTACAGAAGGTTGCAAGTTGTTTGTGGAGATGACATTGTTGACGAGAGTTAATGTGTATGAAGGTGGCGAGCTGGCCGAAACGTTAGCACGCTGGGCGAAATGCATTGTGGTATTTCGTCCGCCGCTACGTTCTGAGTTCAAATTCCGTCGACGTCGACTTTGCCTTTCATCCTTTCGGGATCGATTAAATAAGATGTAATCGACTTAATCCGTTTGTCTGTCCTTGTTTGTCCCCTCTTTGTAAAGAAATAAGAAACGTTAGTACGCCGGACGAAATGTTTTGTGGTATTTCGTCCGCCGCTACGTTCTGAGTTCAAATTCCGCCGAGGTCGACTTTGCCTTTCATCCTTTCGGGGTCGATAAATTATGTACCAATTACGCACTTGGGTCGATATAATCGACTTAATCCGTCTGTCTGTCTTTGTTTGTTTCCTCTGTGTTTAGCCCCTTGTGGGTAGTAAAGAAATAGGTATTTCGTCTGCCGCTACGTTTTGAGTTCAAATTCCGCCGAGGTCGACTTTGCCTTTCATCCTTTCGGGGTCGATGAATTAAGTACCAGTTACGCACTGGGGTCAATGTAATCGACTTAATCCGTCTGTTTGTCCTTGTTTGTCCTCTCTATGTTTAGCCCCTTGTGGGTAGTAAAGAAATAGGTATTTCGTCTGCCCTACGTTCTGAGTTCAAATTCCGCCGAGGTTGACTTTGCCTTTTATCCATCTGTCTGTTCTTGCTTGTCCTCTCTGTGTTTAGCCCCTTGTGGGTAGTAAAGAAATAGGTATTTCGTCTGCCGCTACGTTCTGAGTTCAAATTCCGCCGAGGTCGACTTTGCTTTTCATCCTTTCGGATGTCAATGTAATCGACTTAATCCGTTTGTCTGTCCTTGTTTGTCTCCTCTGTATTTAGCCCCTTGTGGGCAATAAAGAAATAAGAGTAATGTGTACAGATGAATGAAGAGGTGTGACGAAGGGCGATAGCAGCATCGAAGACAAACCCTGCCATGGCAGATCATCGACTGTGACCACTGACACGAAACACCAGCGAGCGGTCGAAGCGATTCGAGTGGACAGACAAGTCACCTTCTGTGAGTTTGCTGCAAAACTGGACTGTGGTCACAATACTTTATGGAAGGTGCGGGACGGGGAAGACTTTGAGTATCGCAAAAGTGCGTGCAATGCGGGTATCTCAGTAGTTGGCAATCGATTTGAATGAGAGCAAAGTGCAAACATATTCTCATCTGATAGACACGTTCTTTGTCCCCGATCTGGTGAAGAAGTATGTGACATGGGATACCGTTATGGTCGGTAACGAAGACTCAATTATTGAAATAGCGTCACACAAATCGTCTCCAGGACCTAAAAGTTCAAGAGACAGCGATCGGCACAGAAAGTCATGGTGAATGATTTGCGGGATATCAAGGGCCTAATCCTCCTTAGTAGCTGAACCTTGACCGTAAACAGAGAGCGGTTCCCTAAGACCCTCAAAAAGCTTAAAGAAGGAAGAGACAAAACAAGAACCATATCAATACGTGACCACACACATTTTTGGCAACAAATCAGGCATTTGGCACAATTGTATGATGGTCTCTTGTCCACCATGCACCCCAGGTCAAACTCCGAATTCCTTCTGCTTCATTGAAGGACAGTCAAATGGAAGTCAGTTCCAACGATTTGTGAACATAATCAAGATGAAAGTAGTTGTGAAAGAAGTGGAATGGTACAACAGAAAATACCTGAATGTATTTCAAGAGAGTATCAGTTGGCCTCAATGATTGCGCAAATGCATCGCTTGTAATAGAACCTGTGTTAAGCAATACCTTTGTAAACAGGAAGAGATAGTCTGCCACTGAGTGCTTTTTGAAGTACCTGTGTCAGGTGATAAGTTATGCTTATCTTTGTATTATATTTGGTAAAACACTCCCATTTTAACAACAAAAATGACTTATTCACGCACACCCTATGTATGCATGCGAGTATACTTAGGCACGTATACATGTGTATTTATATGCTTGTACACACGCATATTTATACATATACATATATTCATATACATATTCATATATCGTAGTTGTAAACACCAGCGCGCGCATGCGTACACACGTCCAAATTGGGGGAGTGGAACAGGTAAAATACAGGCTATTGTTCCTGAACATACACGGTCCACGTTTTGTTTTCTTAATCTGCCACGGATTGCTTGAAGCTTGCGGACTTCCTACACGTTGATCCTTGGGTCTTACCCTTATATATATATATAATACCTATTTCTTTACTACCCACAAGGGGCTAAACACAGAGAGGACAAACAAGGACAGACAAATGGATTAAGTCGATTATATCAACCCCAGTGCGTAACTGGTCCTTAATTTATCGACCCTGAAAGATGAAAGGCAAAGTCGACCTCGGCGGAATTTGAACTCAGAACGTAACGGCAGACGAAATACGGCTACGCATTTCGCCCGGCGTGCTAACGATTCTGCCAGCTCACCGCCTTATATATATATATATTACCATTGATGAAAAATTCAATCGTCTCTAAATGTGGCTAAGGGTGATGGGACACGAACATTGATAGAAATTGGAGTAAGATACTCCTAGCCCTGTGGGAAGAGAGCAAATGCACACACACTCACACACACACAAGCACACACACATATGGTATACGTCTATAGTATAACATCAAAGCC
>NW_021830475.1:0-2500 GCF_006345805.1 Octopus sinensis | reverse complement strand
TGTACAGGTTGACGGAAGAAAAGCAGGACAAAAACGGTGCATGCAAATAGGTTAGCTGGAGGTAAATCTAGATAGAAAAGCATGATGAATTTATGAGAACGCACCTGGAACAATAATATGTTTATCCGATAAAACATGTAGGAAACCAACTTGGGGCGATTTTTGATGAAAAGCAACAACCTAGGGAACTAAGTAACTAATTTAAAGCTAACTTACTTTACGGGATTTTCAAGGGCATGGAAAAGCTAGTGGCAACAGCTGATATACTTGCGCGAACAAATGCACGTTCCCACTGCTTTATCGATCGCATGCTCACATGGAATCGATTTTTTTCAAGACTTATACACGCCCTGATACCGTTGGTATCTACATATCAAATTTGAGCGCAATCGGATGGAGGATGCCCGAGATTGTAGAAGAGACACACACAGACAGAAAGGAACACGAGGAAATATATATATGTATGTGTGTGTATATCTTTGTGTGTCTGTGTTTGACACCCACCCCAACATCATTTGACAACTGATGCTGGTGCGTTTACGTCCCCGTAACATAGCTGTTCGGCAAATGAGACCGATGGATAAGTACTTGGATTACATAGAATAAGTCTGGGGTCGATTTGCTCGACTAAAGGCTGTGCTCCAGCATCGCCGCAGTCAAAATGACTGAAACAAGTAAGGGAATAAAAGAAATACAGAATGTATGTACGTCTATGTGAATCTTAGTTTTTGCTTCTACACCCCTTGACGCGCTTTGCTGGTTTGTTTACGTCCACCCATCGTAGCGCTTCGATAGAAAGAGTCCGATAAAATCATTATATACGTACCACTTCAACCCTGGGATCGATATAATCGATTTACCCCGTAACTCGAAATTGATGGCCCTATCCCAAAATTTGACACCAATATAGATAGATAGATGTCCCAGGGTCACAGTTTCTGACTGAAACGTTCAAGGCCGTGCTCCAGTTTGGCCACAATCCAGTGATGAAAACATGTACAAATATAAAACAATATTAGACTGATATCTTACTTTATTCTCCGCCACTTCACTGGGTGGGTAATGTTGGTGGGAAGGCGTGGAGACTTTTATCTCATTTGAGACGCGCCGATATGTGACCACCACTAATAGCTAAGTGCTAATTCAATGATTTGTTTCTTATGATTATACAAGCATAATGATAATTTAAATTATATTAATTAAATTTTAAATAGCGTAATAAAACAAAAATAAAAAAATTTCCGACATTTTTGTTTTATTTATTCATTTATATATTTATTTATGTTTTTTTTTATTGTTTTTTTTTTTGCTTTACGAAGTCTGCTTGCACAGAAACAACGAAATAGAAAGATGAATAATGAATAATGAATAACGAAGCGAAGATATTACACTGTCGTAAATATCAGGGGGCATTTATTATTTAGGATTTCTAACGAAAACAAAATAATAATTTAACTAAATTAACAAAACACATATGAGTAACAAACACAAACGTAACGTACACACACACACACACACGCACGCATTCAAACGCGTGTTCATACGCACACACACACACTCATACATTAATGAATGCCATTTAACATTGGTCTCATGTAGAATGCTACGAAACAAAGGGTAAACCCCATACAAATAATCGAATCAAATATATAGTTTATATCTTGGGTAGGTGCATAATTATTGCGGTTTTTTTCCAACAAATTTTATTCTACAAAAACAATAACAATATATAACAAAAACATCTTTAAATGACGGTCTGACCGTCTGCCAAGCAAATGGGAAGCAACATTTGAAGTAGATGGTGAATATGCTCCGGAATAATCACTTAAAGGTGTTTTGTTACATGTTGTTATTGTTTTTGCTGAATAAAATTTGTCGAAAAAAGCCGCATTTATTATGCACCAACCCAATATTTATAACAACCACGTTTTAATATAATGCAAGTATATGTAGGTATTATATAATATATATATATATTTATATATATATATATATATTATATATATATATATATATATTATATATATATTATATATATATATATATACAAGTATGAGTTTATGTTTATATAGAAATATATGCATGTATGTATTTACGATGGAGTGTTGAAAAGTTCCTAGCTTGAAAATTATCGTGAAAGGCCTGGTCGGAAGCCGAAACTTCCGAGTTCTTTTACAGGGCTTCCAAAAACTGAAGGACCGCTGCAATAGTTGTGTGAATGTGAGAGAGGAGAATGTGTCGAATAAAATCGTTAATTAACTTATTCTCCTGCGTTTTCTTTCACTCAAAACCAAGAAATTTTCAGCATCCCCTCGTATATATATTTATATATGAGCGTGTGTGTGTGTTTATACATGCATTCACACACATATAGATATATGTGCATATGTATATACATATACGTCCAAGCGTCTGTATGTGTGTGTATGTATGTTATTGTTCAGTTTTATTTCAAGATTTCTTGCCACTAGAAAAAGAACCAGTTTCTCACCTAAATCCA
>NW_021830474.1:0-4826 GCF_006345805.1 Octopus sinensis | reverse complement strand
CCCTGTGCCTATATCTTTACAAATGAATGAGGCAGGGCATTCTACATAGCCACTGAGCCAATGAAGTCTATTCAATAGAGGCTGACTTAGAACTAAACAATAACAACAACAACAACCTCGGTAGCAGCATCACCTTTTACACCTTAAAAACGGATGAACAGTATTACCCTTGTTTCTACTACTATTACCAACAGTATCTCATCCTACAAACAAAGGTTAGGGAATAGAATTAAAATGTAAATATCAATATTACAGCAGTGCCTATCAAAATGAACTGAATGATATTGTGATATTAAATGCACAGCTATGTGGTTGTTGACAACAGATTGTTATTTAAAACAATTCTATGCAGATATTCAGAGATAGTGAACCAACTTGATAGATAGAATGAAGCTGGAAAATACATAATCTCTGCTAGTTGTATCTGCTGCAAAGCTGCAAAATAAAGTGTTAAAATGCTAAATATGATGCTAAAGAAACATTTGAATTATTGATTATCAGTTGAGAAATAAATTGACTGAATATTTTCAACCAGAAATGTTTACAGGATCCAAACTGACCGTAAATGTCAAGTAGCAACAATCTAAAGTGCATCAACACCTTACAAATGGTGACACACGCGGAGCATTTAAGTTTTTGAGGAGCCAAAAGGATATAAATAATATTTATTCAATACAAAAGTTGGAATAAGATTCAGAGTGTTATAGGAAAAATAAAATGTTTTTGTAAACAGCAGAAGATATTTCTCTTTAGCATGTGTATGTATGTATGTATGTGTGTGTGTATGTGTTTATGTATGTATGTGTGTGTATGTGTGTGTGTGTATGTATGTAGATATGTATGTATGTAGATAGATATGTATGTATGTATGTGCATATGTGTGTATGTATGTATGTGCATATGTATGTGTGTATGTATGTGTGTGTATGTATGTATGTATGTATGTGTGTATATATGTATGTATGTGTGTGTGCGTGTATGTATGTATGTATGTGTGTATGTATGTATGTATGTATGTTGTGTGTGTGTATGTGTGTATGTATGCATGTGTATATGTACGTATGTATGTATGTATGTGTGTATGTATGTGTGTGTGTGTGTGTGTGTGTATGTATGTATGCATGCATACAAAATACACACATACATACTTACCTTGTCTGGAGAAAGGGACAGTGCCTATGGCTTTTGCAATCCTCCAAGACCAGTGATGTTGATGGTATTAATGTTACTCTTGAATCTTTGGAGTTAATTTCTATAAGACATAATTTAAACCCATACTAACATAACTGGAACCTTCCATCTGTTATGACAACAAGGGTTCCAGTTGATCCAATCAACGGAACAGCCTGCTCACGAAATTAACGTGCAAGTGGCTGAGTACTCCATAGACACGTGTGCCCTTAATGTAGTTCTCAAGGAGATTTAATGTTACTCAGAATGTGACAAGGCCAGCCCTTTGAAATACATGTACAACTCAATTTTGCCAGCTGAGTGAACTTTGTTCCTTCTCGAGCCATGCCTGGCTCATAAGGGCTGGTTTCCCGGTTTCCTTGGCATATAGGTTCCCCACCTGGATGAGACGCCGTTCCATCGCTGGTGAGCTGCAAGATGCAGGAGGAAAGAGTGAGAGAATGTTGTTGTGAAAAGTCAGCAGAAGTTGACCATTACCTTCTGCCAGAGCCACGTGAAGCTTAGGTGTTTCGCTCATAAACACACATATCACCCGGTCTGAGATTCAAACCCACAATCCCTCAACCACGAGTCTGCTGCTCTAACCACTGGGCCATGTGCCTCCACAGCTGAGTGGACTGGAATAATGTGACACAATACTCTGCCAAGAATTGAACTCATGACCTTACAATTGTGATCCGAGTAACCTATCCACGAAGCCATATGCTTTCTATGTACATACTAACACATGTGCATTTGAATACACATACATATATATACATATATACACACATAGATACATTCAATTCTCCATATGTGCATGTGTGTGTATAATTAAAATCAGATATGTCCAAGTATATCTTTGTTAAAAATTTTATTAATTTGAATATGTATATTAGCACACACACACACACATGTATTAACACCATATTTCCTAGTTTCAGCAAGATTTCCAAATACCTTTTGTTTTCTGGAGGAAGCTGTTGTTGGTGTCATTTGTTACTACTGTTTACAACTGGCAGAAATCATAGAAATGATGTTCTATTGATGTCTTATCAACGCATAACAGATTCTTTCACCGTTTATATTAGATTACTGTTAACAAAACAGCAAATGGTCTACTCATATCTTCAAATATTCATTTGAGTTAGTGGACGATGACAATGTTTGCGTTTTGTGTCAGTCTCCAAGAGTTTTCTATTGGTACCAGTAGTCAACCTGCTATTTGTTTTACCAATTTCTAATCTGAACAGCTAAGTTCACCTGAGTTATGTCCCTTTAGCAAGTTACCTTACTTTATGGACTTAAATATCAATTGCTGTTTTACACTGGTATACAGATACATGCTTGCACACACACACACACATACACACACACAACACATGAATGTATATATGATAGCTGAGTTTTGTAAGCATCTGAAGAAATCTCATTCCTCACTATTTCAACCACCTGATATCTTCTGCTTCCTTTTTGTCTATTATAATATATATATATGTGTATATATATATATGTGTGTATATATATAATATATATGTATATATATATATGTGTGTATATATATATATATGTATATATATATATGTTGTATATATATATATATATATATATATATTATATTATATATAATTATATATGTAGTTGCCATGATAGATGGTTAGCCACTACACACAATTTTTCTCTCCTTATTTTCTCTCCTTGTTTTTTCTGTGTCCCTTTCTGTAGAAGAGCGTAGGCTCGAAACATAAAAGACTTTTTCTATTCCTGAGCGTTGTACTAATACATCTGTTTGTTTTGTACACCACCTGTCTTCGTCTTTTGTTTTTTTCGTAAACTCTCCTTATATATATATATATATATATTGTCAGGAGATCATATATCTGAAAAAGAAGCACACTCTAAAGGATAGAGCAGTAATGTATTTATATGCAGGTAAATATATGTCTAGCCATAGAGTGACCAATAGTTTTGCTTCCATAAAAGGCTTAGCCTCATGTACAACTTGTAGATGCGAAACTGCTGGTCATCCTATTACTGGACATGTACTTAACTGCATAAATGTATATATATATGTATATATACATATATTAAATAAAATGAGACAACAAAGCCAAGGCAGTGTGAAATTTTTAGGACATTTATAAAGAGAAAGTTAGTCTTACAGCTTTTTCAGGTATATGAAGGATATGCCATCGTCAGAGACGATATGAGAGAGTTAAATAGATAGAATGGATAAGTAGTAGAAGTATCAACAATTTCACTTCTCACTAAAACAAAACAAACAACATGATGTACAGAACATGACTTTATGTAAGCAATAACCAGTCAGTCCTCAGCCCTTTAACTATCACACATACATTCATAATCATCCAGCAGTGATTAACTTTAATTTGCATGCATATAAACACACCAAAATCTCTCTACACATTAACACTGCTTTATATAGCAAGCTATTTCTCATTAACACTTACCTTAGGAACATGACACATTACAAATATTCAAAATCAAATTAGCTTTCAGGACATTAGCAAGTGTAAATTCTATTTGTATGCATGTATATGCATACACACATCCAAACACACTCATGTACACACACACGCACACATACACACACACACACATGCACACATACACACATGCACACACACACACACATGCACTCACACACACACACACACACACACACACACACACACACAGCATGCACATATGTATATGACATCCATATTGTTTAACATCATCGTTCTCTATTGCTGTCCAAAACTTGATTTGTCTTTCATATCAATGTTGCTTCCATGAATGTTTCTCTTGCATTACTCCCAACACTACTGTTTTTCAGTTTCAAAATGTCCATTTTTTAAAAATTCTAGAAAACACTAACCGTCTTTAGCAAATAATACAAGAGAAGAACACAAACACCTAAACAAAATAACCACTATCTTCATATGCTATATGCTATACCATTTTACCACCAAAAATAATTAAAAGGTCAATTTACTTACTTGTACTTGTGGTGACATTCACCCTGGGTGGGTTGAGTTGGCTTCTTCCTTGGAAGAAGTTTTGTGGGAATATGTGGATTTCACAAACAGTCCCCAACAATCCCACATGTAGAGACATCCTGTTTGCCGCAGATTGTCTGCAAACGCAGGGACAGAACGACCGAGGAGCCGCCGGTTGCCGAAACAGACACTCCAAGGATTTTCACCAGAGCCCCATCTGCCAGGTTGTGGCCCTAATACCATTCAGTGTCAGACCAATCCACCTTGGGTGGCCCTACCAGGAATTGAAGTTCCCGACGGCATAGCTCTGACACTACTCATTGCCAGCATCCCTGCCATGGTGAGGAGGGGATGGACTTTGGGGTCAATTTAAGAAAGTATCATTTGTCAACTTAGACAAGGAACTCCAACAACTGGATGGCTGTATTATTATTTATTATTATTGTTCGACCGTGGTTGAGAAAATGGAATTTACCATGCTACACCAGACTTCACTGTCCATCATGGCATTACGGAGGTCCTGTTGCTGGATTCCTGTATCCCTGGAGATTACATCAGGGTAGGAGAGTGTGCGCCCTCTGGTATTGCGAGTAGATGGCTTCCAGAGGAGAGAAGAGGAGAAATTACTTCTTTTCAGCTCTACAACAATTTCCA
>NW_021830473.1:0-4792 GCF_006345805.1 Octopus sinensis | reverse complement strand
ATATATGCTAGGTTTCAAAACAACTGACTTAGTGCCTGCTGAGAAAAAAACAACTTAACGTTCATTGTAAATTTTGCTTCCCCACCTTGTATATATATATATATTATATATATATATATATATAATATATATAGATTATATATATATATATATAGATATATATGAAAGTCGTATTTGAAAGGTACAATAAAATATTTAATCAAAGTATGATCCATTTTCATTTATGACATTTACCCCATTTACCCAACGTTTCTCTATGTCATATATTGCATCTTTGAAAAGAAAATCATCGTTAGCTGTGATAAACTGTCTGAATGCTTCAGCTACCTCTTCTGAATTTAAGAATATTTTATTGCTTACGAAAAGCTCAAAATGCTCAAATAAGTGATGATCAGTAGGAGAGATATCAGGGGAATAGGGAGGATATTGCAAAATCTCATAATTCAGGCTTTGCAACATTTGGACCGTAGCTTGAGGAGTGTGAGGACGTGCATTGCCGTGGAGCAAAACTGGGCCATCTCTATTCACTAGTCTGGGTTGCTTCTTTTTCAAACTCTCATGCATACAGTCAATATCCTGGCAATACGATGCTGCTGTTACCGTTTCTCCTTACTGCAATAATGAATAACTTCCTTCGCAGACCACCATACAGTGACCACTAACATTTTTGGGTGCAATGGTGGGTTTGAATAGTGTTTACGTGACTCGCATGCATCTAATCACTGTCCTGTTCTCCTGCAGTTGTCAAAAACTATCCATTTCTCATTGATGCAAAAATGGTCTTTTTCCTGGAGTCTGTTTTTTTGAAACCCACTCAGTTTATGTGGAATAATCCTATCTGTTTTCTTGACTTTTCCAATTTTTTAAGGTGCCCCAAAACAGTTGTGCGAGATGTTTGAAATCCTTATGAAAGTTTTCAAACCTTTGTTCTCGGATTTTGGTCAACCAAAGCATTTAATCAATCATACCGAATAACTGATTTTGGCCTACCCCTAGGTTTATTTTCAATGCTATCATCTCCTGAACGAGAGCTATGGAACCATCTCTGAACAGTTCTGATGTTAACAAAACCATTACCAAAGGCCCACTTGATATTCCGTAGAGCTTCTGCGGCAGAGTGACCTAGTTTGTACTCATACGAGAAAATCAATCAACATAGTTTGGTTGTTATCATTTTCATAAGATCTGTGGGTACGAATTCTGTATACCAATACTGTTGGGTAAGAAAAAGAGTCAAGATTAAATGCAAGGTTTAACACACACACACACACATATATATATTATATATATATATATATATATTATATATATATATATATATATATACGTTATGAACCTGTTTTGCAAGATTCCTGACGTGAAGTCATGTATGGAAACAGATGTTGCATTTCGGGATGGTCATTCTTTTCTCTTTTGCCAAATAAACACACGCACTGTATATTCGTTCTTCACTCTTTCATGCTGTTCATACTCTAATTCATGTGCATTGTCCGGAAATATTTCGCCACACATCTGTCACAGATGTGCGGCGAAAGATTTCCGGACCATGGACATGAGTTAGAATATGAACACCAATAAACGAGTGAAGAACGAATGTATAATGAGTGTGTTTGTTGGGCAAAATTATTACCGTCCCGAAATACAACTGTGTGGGTGTGTGTGTGTGTATAAATACTATGTGGATATGCATAAATGAATATAAACGTGTGTATATATATATATATATATATATATATACATACGTACATACATACATACATACACACACACATACATACATACATACATACATACATACATACATACATACATACATACATACATACATACATACATATAAATCCCGAACTCTTTTGATTGCTACCAGCTCGAGAGTAGCTGCCATGCTGGGACACCGCCATGAGTCTTGCTACCCCTTCAATACTTAGAAGATGTGACGTTTGGTGAATAAGGGCTTTTGATGCTGCTGCCCTCAATAATGTTTCCTGATGTGAAGTATTCTCTCTCGGAATCATTTGGCGGTCAAGTTTTCTTTTGGAGACACCTACATCCACTCCATGTAGGTATTCCAGGCTTTGTGGAGAGTGTGGGCCCTTGAAATCCAATCTTCTGCAGCATCTGGTCCTGTATCTTTATGGCAATGTTGGGATCTATGGCACTATACAGGGGTGTCCTGTTCTGATGTTTGTGCAATTTTTAATGCCAAAGTTTGGTACAAATCTTTCCAGGATTTTCCAGATTTATAGCAATGCATATCTTCCCAGCCTTCCTTCTCGGGTGTAAATTTTTGTCTTTTTAGCCGTTACCAATATCTCACTTGTTGCATTGAGACAATCTTCCTTGTGCAGATTCGCAAGATTGCTTCGACTTCCCCGGTTAATTTTAAACTATGTTGTGACCATAGTTGGGAACAGTAGTCTAAGTGGGTGAGGATAGATGTACTCCAAAGCACCATAATGGTTTCCTGTTCTCTCCTTCTAAAAGTTCTAAAGATCCATTCGTCCAGGTGCTTCTATTTTATTGTCCACTTAGTAATAAGTACCACGAAAGATGCATCATTACTGAATTACAACTATGTCGGGCTTGCGTAAGATGTTTTGTGGAAGTCTGGTGGTTACTTTTGTATGCATGCCCCCAACCCTTGTGTGTGTGTATGTGTGTGCGTGTGTGTGTGTGTGTATGTGTGTGCATTTGTGTTATGTGTCCAAGTGTGTGCGTGAGAGTGTGTCGTGTTATAATTTTGTTTATTCTCAAGTAAGTTTAGTCCACGTAACTCCTTAAGGAGCCATGGATCGTTTTGCCGGTTTCCTTGGTGTAAATATTCCTCCTTAGACCCAGACGCCAGCAGAATGGATTGAAGCAACGTGAAACGAAGTGTTTTGCACCAGAACACAACGCATCGCCCGGTGCAGGAATCGAAACCACAATCTTACGATGATGAGTCCAACACTCTAACCACTAAGCAGATCAATGATCAAAGCTATTCCAGCCTTGACTCTCTCCTTCTATTTTAAATTCTAATCAGTATTATATTAACTGATCTGACCTTACCATATATCTAAGGCAGTAGTTATTGAAGTAACGAAAATTTGGCTTTCATTTCTAGCAAGCTTTACGTCCATGTATGGTTTCCTAAGTAAGATAAAAATCTTAATTTCGCCGTGATTATTAGCTTTAATATGTTTCTTTAATATACAGAACCGTACAAAAATCTTCGGTCACTTTAAACTATTGTAAATTTCTACTAATTGCCAACTTATGAGTGGATGTTTCGCATTGCATATTTCACAGATGAAACATTGGCCCTGTTGGGGTCATTTCCATACCTAATCATTATATTTTGTAGTAGGGGTTCTGAATGAGAGGGGAAGATGCGAAAAGACCACAAAGAATGGCCATGCAAAAGTATTTGGCCACCTCACACAAATCAACCAAGATACGATGTTTTAAAACATAAAAATGCTTAAAATGAAAATTTATTACATAAAGTTCATTTCAAAAAGTTACTGTACATTGTTAATACTTTTCATGGCTTCCCTTAGCTTGAATAATTGTTTCAATGCGCCTGGGAAGAGATGTGTATAAATCCTTCACTATCTTTACAGGTATGAGATGCCATTCTCTGTAGTTGAGCTCCCACAACTCTTCAAGATTGCGTGGATTCTTCTGGTTAACTCTTCTCTTTAGTTCTGTCTACATTTGCTCAATGATATTTAAGTCAGGGCTCTGAGCTGGACAATCTTTCGATAGAGTAACACCTCCATCAGCCAGACTCTGCTGTGTTAGATGCGATCAGTGGTATGAAGTTCCGTCATGCTGAAAAATTTCAGCTTTATACAAGTCCGGTATCAAATTGTCCTTCAGCAACGAGATGTATTTGGTACTATTCAAGTTAACGTCAATTTTAACCAACTTTCTTGAACCATCACATTTTATGTATCTTCAAAGCATGAGACCTTTACCCCCAAACACTTCACTGTTTTCGCCGTGTAACGTGGGTCGTTTCACTTTCTAATAAAGCGAGAATTTGTCAGAAAGCTTCCAGAAAAGCGAAAGACTTTTTGCACGGTACTGTCTGAGAATGATTTGAAGCTGGTGAGCTGGCAGAATCGTTACAGCGCCAAGCAAAATGCTTAGCGGCATTCGTCAGTCTTTACGTTGAGTTCAAATTCCGCCGAGGACCACTTTGCCTTTCATCCTTTCGGGGTCGACAAAATAAATACAGCTGAGTACAGGGGTCGAAATAATCGACGCCTCTTCCCATTTGCTGGCCTTCTGCCAAACATTTGGAACCAATATGTGAATGATGATAGTTCTCATTTTCAAAAGAATACAAAATTCTTAGAAAGAAACAGGTAGGAATTGGTCTGAAGGTCAGGTCTGTTGCTGCTTTCATTCAAAGACACAAGGCAGTTATTAATAGGTGGGGGCTGGGTTCCATTTCGTCACGGTTAAATAGTAAAATAAAGGTATTATAGTAGTCTCGTGCCAGTTATAGTTATAATAATTAAAAATAGTTAACAATTGCTTCCGCATTATTAAACCCTAATTTGAATATCAAATAACTTTCTTGTAATCTGCAACAAAGGACACACACCCTACTAATTGACAGACATGCACAAGCACGCACACAAACACACGCATACACACACGCACGCACGCACACACAACTCTATATACTATAGCTGCATTTACAAATACTGATTATATTATATATATATATTATATATATAATATATATATATATATATATATATATATATATATATATATATAACATATATATACACTC
>NW_021830472.1:2500-4773 GCF_006345805.1 Octopus sinensis | reverse complement strand
GTCTCCGTCTTTTGTCCTTCCCTATACATACATATATATATAATATATAATATATATAGCAGAGAGAGAGAGAGAGAGAGAGAGAGAGAGAGAGAAAGAAAGAGAGAGTGAGAGAGAAAGAGAGAGAGAGAGCAATCTATCTGTTTCTTCATGTACGCGTGTGTGTGTGTGTCTGAGTGCGAGTGTGAGGGCGCGTAGCCTAGTTGTTAGACTATTACACTCACGGCCACTATTTATATCTGTCTATCTGTCTGTGTGTCTGTCACATACACGGATAGAGAGAGAGACGTTTAGAATTAATCAGAACATAATCCAGGCGTTTCAATAATTCATGCAGTGATATGAAGTAGGATAATGCAATAATCACGAGAAAAGAGAAAAAAAAATATTAACTCGGCGATTAAATTGCAGCATATGAAATTCTTAAAGAATTCCATGAGGAAATCCATGGGAAAACGTGTGTCTAACGATGAGACAATCCCTTATGAAAACTTCAAACACCTTTTAGAATTTAATTTTACGTGAAAATGTGATTAAAAATTTTTTATTTGAAAATAATGATCTCTGTATCATACGTCAGGTGTAGTACTCGTTGATAGGCATGATCTTGTAGTTTGCATCCGAGAGAACATCTCTCCATAGACACGCTGTGTTGAGTATATGTTGGAGTGGGATGGGACGAAAGGTTGTCTCGTCAGTGGTTCCTGTGAGCGCTAGGTACAATTCGGGCATTTTCGGGTCATGCTGATGATGTGTACTCATTAGTTATACTTATTAGGCATATAGGAAACATTAAATAATTCATTCACTGATATTGTGAACAACAGCTCAGCTGAATAAAGACTCCACGAATAACAAATACATTTTATAAAAAGCCTTTCTCAATAACGGGAACATTCAAAATAACGACATCTTAAGTTAACCGGAGGTGACCGATATTACGAATTTACCTACTTAGATTTTTGGGTAGGTTATATAGTACAAATCTGCGATGGGCTGGCGTCCCGTCCAGCTGGGGGGAACGCATACCGGGCCCATGATGCTGGCTAGGATTAAAAAGGGCGAAGAGAGAGAGAGAGAGAGAGAGAGAGAGAGAGAGAGAGAGAGAGAGGAGAGAGAGAGAGAGATGTAGGACAAGTGCCTTTTACTATAGCCCCGGGGTTAATTAAGAATAGGAAGGTAGCAGGAATTAAGTAAAATCTAGAAACAAAAATCTAACAACAGCATGGATAGATTATAGAAAAGCCTATGACATGATCCCACACTCATTGATAAGTGAATTTTCAGTATAGCAGACAACATAAGAGAATTAATTAGCGGTAGCATGAAGAAATGTATAGTAGTTCTCTACTCAGGTGACACACTTTTGGTGAAAGTTAATGACAAAAGAGGAATTTTTAACGGGGACTCCTTGTCCCCTTAAATATTTGTCTTATGTTTGATCTCTATCAGCTTAGTATTAAGGAAAGCAAAGGCAGGGTATCAGTTCAGAAACATTAAGGGAAGAATTAACCATTTGTTCTACATGGATGATCTGAAGCTTTATAATAAGAATGAAAAAGAGATAGATTCCTTAATACAGACTGTAAGACTCTTCAGCAAAGATATCGGCATGGAATTTGGCAAAAATTAATGTGCAATATTGGTCATGAGAAGGAGACAGGCTGTCAGCAGCGAGTGCATCTGATTATCAGATGGCCAGACATTAAAATCATGAAAGGAGGAGAGAGAGAGTTATAAGTATCTAGGAGTATTAGAATCTGACATAGTACTAACTATAGAAATGAAAGCAAAAATTGAGGAGTAAATCAGAAGGTGAGGAAGCTAACGAATGCAAAGCTAAATGGCCCGAATCTAGTGAAGTCCCTAAATACTTGGGCAGTGTCATTACTTAGATACTCCGCATCTTTTGTAGATTGAACAAAAACTGAATTAGCGAAGCTAGACAGAAGGACTAGGAAGGAAATTGATATAATTTGAGGACTCCACCCAAGGGCAGCAGTAACAAGATTATACCTACCTAGAAAGGAAGGTGGAAGAGGGTTAATATCAGCAAAAGACCGTGTGGAGTTAGCTAGAGTAGATATAAACTCCTATGTAGGCAATAGTGAAGAAAGTTTATAAAAAGCTGCTAGAGTCACAGCCAATCATAGGGAATCCAAAAACATAAACGAAGTTAAAGATCTGAAAAAGGACAGAAATTATCTGAGTGGCAGGAGAAGGTGTTGTCTAGTAGATTCCCAAAGATAGTTGCAGCAAAGAGTAGTAGTAAG
>NW_021830470.1:45000-65544 GCF_006345805.1 Octopus sinensis | reverse complement strand
CATCACAACACACATACACACACATACACACACATAAGCTCCCGTAAATATTCACGATCGAATCGTTCGAACTCCCTTTCATACACACCGTATCGCATACCAGTTCCTCGCTTGCTCCCTACAGCCCTGACCCCTAACCCAAACCCTTCTCTCTACGCCCACACTTCACGACCTCTAAATTCATTCACCCACCCTTATACTTGTCTTCTTTACTGCTTAAAACGGTCCATATGTGTGTGTGTGTGTGTGTGTGTATGTGTATGTGTGTGTGTATATGTGTGTGTATGTGTGTGTATGTGTGTGTGTATGTGTGTGTATGTGTGTATGTGTGTGTGTATGTGTGTGTATGTGTGTGTGTATATGTGTGTGTATGTGTGTGTATGTGTATGTGTGTATGTGTATATGTGTATGTGTGTGTATGTGTGTGTATGTGTGTGTGTATATGTGTGTGTATGTGTGTGTATGTGTGTGTATATGTGTGTATGTGTGCGTGTTGTGTATGTGTGTGTGTATGTGTGTGTGTGTATGTGTATGTATGTGTGTGTATGTGTGTATGTGTGTGTATGTGTGTGTGTATGTGTGTGTATGTGGATGTGTGTGTGTGTGTGTGTCTGCGTGTATGTGTATGTGTGTGTGTATGTGTGTGTATGTGTGTGTATGTGTGTGTATGTGTGTGTGTATGTGTGCGTATGTTTGTGTGTATGTGTGTGTGTGTTGTGATGAGAGTCACGACGCCCCATTGCGAGAAATGGACTGGACCGAGCGACTACAAATAGTAGCGGTCGGAGTGAAGTTTGTGAGTTAGTTCGAGTTGAGTTGGCAGTGAAGTCGGAAGGTGTCGATTGATTGGTTCGTTTCGAATATTGATTGTTCGATCGTTACGTTGTTATTACGACTGCATTGTTATCTTCTTTATTGTTACAACACTGGGACCTTTTCGGTTTGACCGGCAGTTTTTTTTAAATAATTTCCACAAAACTAAACACTTTTAAACTTCCTATACTGGTAGAATGTGTTTATAAAACATCTTTTTCTCTTGGCTTTTTTGAGAAAATTCTATAGTTTGTGAGATATTTGTTGTTGTTTTTCTGCAATTTCAACCAATCAATGACGTCTATTGAGGTGAAAACATTCTGTGCCTTATGAATATGTCCCTCGTTTAAGAAACATATTGGGTTTATTTACATTCCTGAAGAAAAAAAAGATACCCTTCTCTCCACCCCTAACCTTAACCCTAAAATAGGATCTTTTCGGTTTGACCGGCAGTTTTTTAAAATAATTTCCACGGAACTAAATACTTTTAAACTTCGTATACTGGTAGAATGTGTTTATAAAACATCTTTTTCTCTTGGCTTTATTGAGAAAATTCTATAGTTTGTGAGATATTTGGGTCTTTTTTTCTTCAATTTCTGCAATTTCAACCAATCAATGACGTCTATTGAGGTAAAAAAAACATTCTGTGCCGTATGAATATGTCCCTCGTTTAAGAAACAGATAGGGTTTATTTACATTTCTGAATAAAAAAAAAGATACCCTTCCCCCAACCCCTAACCCTAACCCTAAAACAGATTGAAATGCAATAGATCGATACTAGGGTCATAATTATAGGTGACAATTTCATATGACACCGCCAGAAAAAACTGCCGTTCAAACCGAAAAGATCCGAAATCCCATTTCTTCTGGGTCACTTCCCGTCATTCAACCTCCGTCGTTTTCAGAATGACTTATCACAAACACTTCCTCCTGAATTTACTCCTTCACGCTTCTTACTGCGATGCATTTGCTTTCTGGAAAAAAGCTCACCTTTAAATAATTTCCGCTCTGTAAGGGTAAAGACCCCCTTCGGTCATGAATGACCATGGGATTGCACCTAGAAAGTTACCCTCCTTGACACAAGTCCGGGCAAGGTTGTTTATGGAAGACCAGCAGTCGCCCATGCATACCAGCCTCCCCTCTCCACGCCACTGATGTTGTCCAAGGGAAAGGCAAAGGGGCCGATACAGCTTGGCACCAGTGACGTCGCAACTCGTTTCTACAGCTGAGTGAACTGGAGCAACGCGAAATAAAGTGCCTTGCTCAAGAACACAACACGCAGCCCGGTCCGGGATTCGAGCTCACAACCTCACGATTGTAAATCATTGAGTATTAAACTATTATTCACAGCATATTTTTGCTTTGTCTTCCGTGTTTTTTTTTTTGTTTTTTTATTCTTGTGGTTAATGTTGTACCTACGTCGACGTGTGTACGTGTGTTTAAAGGGGAATAAAAACCCCATCGATGTCTATATCCCTTATACCTAGTAACGTCAGTAATTTGACAAACAGGAATGGGTAAAATGAGTACCAAACGGTTATAAATCCTAACGTTGAAAGCATTCACTAATAACTTTAAAGACACTCACCGAAAGTGCCACGCAGTGCGAATGAACCCGGAACCATGTGGTTGGTAAGCAAGCTACTTACCACACAGCCAATCCTACGCCTTATCAACTACAACACACAACATTAATGTTTAAGGGGTGACACTACCGTAAGCAATCTTATTTGGCAACTGACCGAACCAACGCTTAAAAGAACTTCTACAAACATTTTAAGGTTTCTGATCTATACAACCATTCAGCTCTCTGTCTCTCTCTGAGCTGGTTGAATCGTTATCTCGTCGGGCGAAATGCTTAGTGGTATTTCGTCTGACGTTATGTTCTGAGTTTAAATTCCGCCGAGGTCGACTTTGCCTTTCATCCTTTCGGGGTCGATAAAATTAAGTACCAGTCACGCACTGGGGTCGATGTAATCGACTTAATCCATTTGTCTGTCCTTGTTTGTCCCCTCTGTGTTTAGCCCCTTGTGGGTAATAAAGAAATAGGTAGTAAATCCTAACGTTGAAAGCATTCACTAATAACCTTAAGCCTTCATTTCACTCTGGCCACATTTCAAAGACTGAAACCAGTTGTAAAGGGAACTAGTTGCTTCTTTACACTTTTGGGGTGCAACTTGGGTGCAACACAATTTCCTTTCTTTAGATTCCAGAAACTTCCAGTCATGAACAAGAACGCAACTTTAAAAATATCTCTCTATATATAAACGGCAGTTTGTCTGTGTGTGTTTCTGTGTGTCTGTTAGGTTGTACCCTCACCCTGACCACGGCTTTCAACCGATTCTGATGAAACTTGACACACACATAGCCCAATGTCATAATTCAAAACTAACGCAGCGAAAATTTTGAAAAGTTCCCCAGTTCTGAAAAAAATCGATAAATTCGACATGGGGTCGAGAATCAGAAAAACACAACCACAGACTGTCTAGGGGACGCAACTCGACCTTTTTAACTAAAAAAATTTACCATAATTTTTTTCCATTTTTTGGCTATAACTCTCTAAAAATGCTTTATAGTTATTTCCCTTACAAACCCGAGCAACGCCGGGCGATACTGCTAGTATATATATATAACTCTTTATTTTCTTATTTACAAAAGAAGTTCGTTGGTATCTTGGTATCCACTAGGTGCGAAATAGCAAGGCTGAATTTTAACGTTTGTAAGGTTCTTACAACAAATTCAACAGCAACAGAGCAGGTCGTCACGACGCTATTAAGGAAAACGCCCTAGAAACTACTGTCCCCTTCAGTCTCTAGCGCATGCGCATGAGGGAACCTCCCTATGCCTTTCCAGAAGGTTCTAGAAGGTTCCAACCCCGCACATGCGCACTGAAGAAGGACGTTGCGTGTGCACACACTGGAATATGACGTCACTACACAGTAAAGAGATAAGTTTCTTTATTGGCCACACAGGGCTGCACACAGATGGGACAAGTTACAAGGTAGAGCTTTTCTTTTGGGGGATGAAAAAAAACAAAAAACAAAAGAAACAAAAAAAAAATAGGGGTGGCGTAGGTTTTCGATCAAGAGGGATCGTAAAAGGGAAGAAAAGAACAAACAAAAAAATAAATGAATAAAATAAAAAATAAAAAAAGGGAAAAAAAAAATTTAAAAAAAGAAAAGGAAAAGGAACAAAAGAAAAGAGAAATGAAAAAAGAAGAAAAAAGGGGGAGAGATAACAGAACAAAAGAATATATGTGGTCGTGGGATCTTTATTAAAAAACTGCCGTTCAAACCGAAAAGATCCTAGAAAAAAAAATACACGGAATTTTCCAGTCTTTAATTTAATAATATTTTACTGAGTGGAGGCGCAATGGCTCAGTGGTTAGGGCAGCGGACTCGCGGTCGTAGGATCGCGGTTTCGATTCCCAGACCGGGCGTTGTGAGTGTTTATTGAGCGAAAACACCTAAAAAGCTCCACGAGGCTCCGGCAGGGGATGGTGGTGATCCCTGCTGTACTCTTTCACCACAACTTTCTCTCACTCTTACTTCCTGTTTCTGTTGTACCTGTATTTCAAGGGGCCAACCTATATATATGTGTGTGGAGGCGCAATGGTCCAGTGGTTAGGGCAGCGGACTCGCGGTCATAGGATCGCGGTTTCGATTCCCAGACCGGGCGTTGTGAGTGTTTATTGAGCGAAAACACCTAAAGCTCCACGAGGCCCCGGCAGAGGGGATGGTGGTGATCCCTGCTGTACTCTTTCACCACAACTTTCTCTCACTCTTACTTCCTGTTTCTGTTGTACCTGTATTTCAAAGGAGCTGGCCTTGTCACCCTCTGTGTCACGCTGAATATCCCCGAGAACTACGTTAAGGGTACACGTGTCTGTGGAGTGCTCAGCCACTTACACGTTAATTTCACGAGCAGGCTGTTCCGTTGATTCGGATCAACCGGAACCCTCGTCGTCGTAACCGATTTAGCATTGATTTGGATAGAGTTGAAGGAATAGATTGCTACAACCGAAAGGATTCCTGGATATATTAAATTATACTAGGGACTTTTAACTTACGACACCGGTGTCGTACGTATTCAGACGGGGAAAAACTTCGGTATATATGTACCGGTGTAAGTACCGGATACATTTCGAGAAAGTGTTTTTTTTATATATGGGGGGGGGGGTAGATTTAGGGGTGAGATAAAAGGGTTTCTGTTATCTTCAGAAATGTAAACAAAGTCACGTGTGTACTTAAACCGAAGGATCGCCAAGTTAAACTTACGGTACTAGCGCTAGCTAGTCGTGACTAGTCGATCTTACAACGACTACCTAGCAAAGTAAATAAAACACAAAATAAATAATTTTTTTTCACAAAGAGGCGCAGGAGTGGCTGTGTGGTAAGTAGCTTGCTTACCAACCACATGGATCCGGGTTCAGTCCCATTGCGTGGCACCTTGCGTAAGTGTATTCTACTATAGCCTTGGGCCGACCAAAGCCTTGTGAGTGGATTTGGTAGATGGAAACTGAAAGAAGCCTGTCGTATATATATATATATATATATATTATATATATATATATATATATATATATGTGTGTGTGTGTGTGTGTGTGTGTGTGTGTGTGTGTGTGTTTATGTGTTTGTGTTTGTCCCCCTAGCATTGCTTGACAACCGATACTGGTGTGTTTACGTCACCGTCACTTAGCGGTTCGACAAAAGAGACCGATAGAATAAGTACTGGGCTTACAAAAGAATAAGTCCCGGGGTCGACTTGCTCGATTAAAGGCGGTGCTCCAGCATGGCCGCAGTCAAATGACTGAAACAAGTAAAAGAGTAAAGGGAGAGTAAAGTAAATAATTTTTTTTAAAACAAGGTAAATAAAACAAAAACACAGAGTAAGGATCGACTAGTCACGACTAGCTAGCGTGGACGCGTGAGTACGCGAGTGCGCGCACCGGGACCACTCTTCTTTCTGGGCTGGATATAAATGAAGGAACAATACTGGGAGAACGAAAAGAATTTCTCAAAGCATTAAGTTAGTTTGGGGACTTTTAACAGGCGACACCGGTATCATCTTGAGACGGGTGAAATTTACGAGCGACACCGATCACCTTGAATGTTTCTAATTAGTTCAGCTTAATTAATTACATCCTGTGTAATAATTATGTGACGTTGCGGTAAATTTTAATGTTTATCGATCAAGTAAACGTGAGCTACATGTTTCAGGGTCTCTGTTCCATCGTGATCATCATTAAATGTTCCGCTTCATCCACAAAGGACATCGTTAATTGGATATTTCCTAATTAACAAAAGCAGGACCAAAATGAACACATGAACTTTTAATCAGCCACAGATGAACGAATAGATTTCTTCGCTTTTTAGTTGACTTTCAAACAGAAACCAATAATTATTTATTAATTAGAAGATCGTAACAGAAGAAGACATTGGTTTGCTTTCCCCACTGCAGCCTTTAAGACCCTCATGCTTTCCGAAACTACGCCTGATTATATATACACTTTAGATGAGTTGTAGTGCACCTGAGCACTGTACACAATTATTATTATATTTAACCCGGAGTGAATGAACAATCCTCTTTTATTAAGAAGACTTATACGTGAGGAGCCTTAGAAGATCGTAACAGAAGACTTTGGTTTGCTTTCCCCACTGCATCCTTTAAGACCCTCATGCTTTCCGAAATCCGCCGAAACTACACCTGATTATATAAACACTTTAGATGAGTTGTAGTGCACCTGAGCACTCTACACAATTATTATTATATTATATATTATATTTAACCCGGAGTGAATGAACAATCCTCATTTATTAAGAAGACTTATACGTGAGGAGCCTGGCCGGGTGGGAAAATTGAAGAGGTGTATTACCCCCAAAAGAGACTAAAAATGTAAAAAGTGAGAGGATTATTGCCTCGTGTTTGTGTTTTATTTTTAATTTTGAACTGTGTAAGGGGTTTATTGCCTCATTGTGTTTCTTTTAAAAAAAAAAAAAGGGAAAAAAGAACAATGTTTTAGAGAAGCGAAAGTCGGCGGGTACTTTTCGTCTTCTCCCATCCTCATCATTCTTGCATCATCATCATCATTCATCCCATTAATGTCTCTGTCTAGCCCTCAAGCTTCTCTCTGGGTGCTGCCCTTATGGCAAATTTAATGAAATAAAGAAGACGATACGTGAATTACAGAAATCGGTGAGTAAATTCTTTGAAACAAGTAAATTATATTCTAGAAATACTCTCTTAACTGTTATGCAAAATATAAAACGATAATTAACTCGGAGTCGATCCTTCGGTATAGGTACCAGAAGTGGCTTTGTTTACATTTCTGAAGATAACAGAAACAAAGGGTTTTCTCCCACCCCTAACCCTAACCCTTCATATATGTAAAAAAAAAACACTTTCTTGAAATGTATCCGGTACCTATACCGAAGTTACGCCGAAAAATATTTTATATAACGATTAATTTTTACCTTAAACTAGAACTTTTGGCGATCCTTCGGTATAGGTACCGTAAGTACCGGAAGGGCTTTGTTTACATTTCTGAAGATACCAGAAACCCATTTCTCCAACTCCCCTACCCCCCCCCCATATATATGTAAAAATTAATCTTGAAATGTATCCCGTACTTCCGGTACCTATACCGAAGTTACGCCAAAAAATATTTTATATAACGATTAATTTTTACCTTAAACTAGAACTTTTGGCGATCCTTCGGTATAGGTACCGCAAGTACCGGAAGTGGCCTTGTTTACATTTCTGAAGATACCAGAAACCCTTTTCTCCCTCCCCTAACCCTAACTCACCCCTCCCATATATATGTAAAAAATAATCTTGAAATGTATCCGGTACCTATACCGAAGTTACGCCCAAAAATATTTTATATAACGATTAATTTTTACCGTAAGCTAGAAATTTTGGTGATCCTTCGGTATAGGTACCATAAGTGGCTTTGTTTACATTTTTGAAGATAACAGAAACCTTTTTCTCCCCCCCCCCCCCCATATATATGTAAAAAACAAAAAAACACTTTCTTGAAATGTTTCCGGTACCTATACCGAAGTTACGCCAATTACAAAAGCCCAAAATAATAACTAAGTCACACCTATACAGGTATATTAACTTGGTACTATTTAAGAAGAGTGGTGCCAGTGCGCGCATCCGCGATAGCTAGTCGTGACTAGTCGATCCTACAACGACTACCTAGCAAAAGTAAATGAAACACAAAATAAATAATTTTTTTACACAAAGTAATTTTTTTAAAACAAAGTAAATAATTTTGGATCTTTTCGGTTTGAACGGCAGTTTTTAACATGATTTCTAGGTAACTAAAAAATTTTAAACTTCGTATACTGGTAGAATGTGTTGATAAAACATCTTTTTCTCTTGGCTTTATTGAGAAAATTCTATAGTTTGTAAGATATTTGAGTCGTTTCGGTTTGACCGGCAGTTTTTTAAAATAATTTCCACGTAACTAAACACTTTTAAACTTCGTATACTGGTAGAATGTGTTGATAAAACATCTTTTTCTCTTGGCTTTATTGAGAAAATTCTATAGTTTGTAAGATATTTGGGTTGTTTCGGTTTGAACGGCAGTTTTTTAAAATAATTTCCACGTAACTAAACACTTTTAAACTTCGTATACTGGTAGAATGTGTTTATAAAACATCTTTTTCTCTTGGCTTTATTGAGAAAATTCTATAGTTTGTAAGATATTTGGGTTGTTTCGGTTTGAACTGCAGTTTTTAAAAATAATTTCCACGTAACTAAACACTTTTAAACTTCGTATACTGGTAGAATGTGTTTATAAAACATCTTTTTCTCTTGGCTTTATTGAGAAAATTCTATAGTTTGTAAGATATTTGGGTCTTGTCGGTTTGAACAGCAGTTTTTAAAAATAATTTCCACGTAACTAAACACTTTTAAACTTCGTATACTGGTAGAATGTGTTTATAAAACATCTTTTTCTCTTGGCTTTATTGAGAAAATTCTATAGGTGAGCTGCAAGATGCAGGAGGAAAGAGTGAGAGAAAGATGTGGCGAAAGAGTCAGCAGAAGTTTCGCCGTTACCTTCTGCTGGAGCCGCGTGGAGCTGAAGATTTTTGCTCACAAACACACACATCGCCCAGTCTGAGATTCGAACCCGCGATCCCTCGACTGCGAGTCCACTGCTCTAACCACTAGGCCATGTGCCTCCACACACAAACACACACACATATTGTTTGTTCCTTCTCAAGCCATGCCAGGCTCATAAGGACCGGTTTCCCGGTTTCCTTGGTGCATAGGTTCCCCACCTGGACAGGACGCCGGTCCGTCGCAGGTGAGCTGCAAGATGCAGGAGAAAAGAGTGAGAGAAAGTTGTGGCGAAAGAGTCAGCAGAAGTTCGCCATTAGCTTCTGCCAGAGCCGTGTGGAGCTTGGGTGTTTCGCTCATAAACACACACTTCGCCCAGTCTGAGATTCGAACCCGCGATCCCTCTGCTCTAACCACTAGGCCATGTGCCTCAACAAATAAATGCACCCTTTTAAAGCCTAGCCAGGCTCATGGGCCCGGTTTCTGTGACATATGTGTTTTCTAGCTGGACGGGACGCCAGTCCTATCGCAGCGTTACTCATTTTTGCCAGCTGAGTGGACTGGAGCAATGTGAAATGAAGTATTTTGCTCAAGAACACGTGTCGCCCGGTCCAGGAATCAAAACCACAATCTTACGATCATGATGCTGACACCCTAACCACTAAACCACACGCCGCCACAGATAACAGTGTTGCTATTGCACTATTTGCAATGTTGAATTAAGATGTCGTTTAACTATCCTCTTTATCTTACTGCTTCTTTTCCTGTTTCAGAATATCACATCAAGTTGACAGAAAAGGGAATTTCTTCATTTGGATGTGCCTTCGATATTCCTCACCAACTTTCATCATTTAAAGGAAGACGATATATTTATAAGGAGCATTCATCAGTACATCAACTTCTTTACAAAAATATAATCTATAACAAACAACGGCAAAATATTTTTCTTGCCTTCCCTCTCTGGAATGTAGAAGAGAAGATTGCTTTACTGGTTAATTATCCCTTTTGATACCAACCTGGCCAAAACCACCCCTGGCTCTGTAGTATAAATGTCTGGTTTTCATTAGTTTTCCATTAGAATATACCACCAAAACTTAGTTGCAATTTATGTTCCTAACACTAGCTTAATGATAACTAAGTTATTTTACTAAATTCATTATTATATCTTTATATATAAAAGTAAGGTTGTGTGCTGTCTGTCTCCTACGATTTAGATTCCTAACTACACCCACATTTTGCAGTGCAGTTTAACCCAAACCGGGTATCTTATAGTCGTGATTCATATCGAGCCCTTCTGGGTATTAGCGCGCGTCTACGATGAGTCTACGATTTTAAAAAGAATTTACCATCAATTTCTCCCATTTTTAATGCATTTTTGGCATATATAAGGGAAGTAACTCTCTAAAAATTTATTATTAAATCTCAGATCGTAAAAAGCTACAGTAACACCCCTTCCTTTGTGGTTAGCCATATTGAGATGGTTATTATACTTTACATCTCTAAAAATGCATATATAGTTATTTCCCTTACAAACCCGAGCAACGCTGGGCGATACTGCTAGTTTAAAATAATTTAAAGGAACACAGAGCATCTCAAAATAAATACAGTAACGAAAAGGTTGGATAAACTTTACAAAAGAGTTGACAGTTTACACCTGCAGTTTTAGGTATGAAGTAAGATCACAAATGAAAGAAGCATAGCATTAAATTATTCTCTGAAAATAGTGATCCAACTTCATACAAACATATTCATAGAAATGAAAAAATCATTATCATTGTGATACGTCTAATTAATTATTCTCTCATAATGGATAATATAATTGAACCAAAAAACCCTGATACCAGAGAGAAGCCACATTCCTGCGATATCTGTGGTAAGTCATTCTCTCATAGTACTAACTTAACTAGACACAAGCGTACACATACAGGTGAAAAGCCATACCATTGCGATATCTGTGGTAAATCATTCCCTGAAGCCGGTCAGTTGAAAACACACAAGCGTATGCATACAGGTGAAAAGCCGTATCATTGTAATATCTGTGGTAAATCATTTGTTTCTGTTAGTCATGTCACTAATCACAAACGTATTCATACAGGTGAGAAGCCCTATCATTGTGATACCTGTGGTAAATCATTCACACAAAATAGTCATTTGACTAAACACAAACTTATTCATACAGGAGAGAAGCCATATCACTGTGGTATTTGCGGAAAATCATTCTCTCGTTATGATAAATTGAATCCTCACAGACGTACTCATACAGGTGAGAAGCCATATCATTGTGATATCTGTGGTGAATCATTTTCTCAAGACAGCAACATGAAAAGGCACAAACGTACTCATACAGGTGAGAAGCCTCATCATTGTGATATCTGTGGTAAATCATTCTCTGAAAGTTGTGACTTACGAAGACACAAACGTATTCATACAGGTGAGAAACCATATCAGTGTGATATCTGTGGTACATCATTCTCTCAAAATGGTTATTTCGCTAAGCACAAACGCATTCATACTGGGGAGAAACCATATCGTTGTGATACCTGTGGTAAATCATTTTCTCAAAATAGCACTTTAACTAGTCACAAACGCATTCATACAGGTGAGAAGCCATATACCTGTGATATCTGTGGTAAATCATTCTCTCAACTGAGTGCCTTAAATAAACACAAACAGACACATACAGGTGAAAAGCCATAATCTGGCAACATCATCATCATCATCATTTAATGTCCGTTTTCCATGCTGGCATGGGTTGGACGGTTCAACTGGGGTCTGCGAAGCCAGACGGCTGTGCCAGGCCCAGTCTAAGTTAAGTTAATTTTTTGGCTCAAAAAGCAAAAAGCAACGCCATGTAGGGGGACATGGAGTTGTGTACAGAGTGGTGTTCATGCAAAGAGTTCAGGCCATTTCTGGTCAAGAGAGACTTTGAACCGAGCGGCCGTCGGCATCTTCACTATCTCGTCTGGCAGCTTATTCCACGGATCCGCAACCTGGACGGAGAAAGCCCCTTTCCTTCGATTGAGATGAAATCGTCGTAGATAGAGCTTTTCGGAATGACCCTGCAGCCGATGCTCTGGAGTGTTTCTACAGCTGGATGCCCTCCCTAACACCAACCACTCCGTGAGTGTAGTGGGTGCTTTTTATGTGCCACCTGCACGGGGGCCAGGCGAGGCTGGAAAGTGGCCACAATCGGATGGTGCTTTTTATGTGCCACCGGCACGGGGGCCAGGCGAGGCTGGAAAGTGGCCACAATCGGATGGTGCTTTTTATGTGCCACCGGCACGGGGGCCAGGCGAGGCTGGAAAGCGGCCACAATCGGATGGTGCTTTTTATGTGCCACCGGCACGGGGGCCAGGCGAGGCTGGAAAGCGGCCACAATCGGATGGTGCTTTTTATGTGCCACCGGCACGGGGGCCAGGCGAGGCTGGAAAGCGGCCACAATCGGATGGTGCTTTTTATGTGCCACCGGCACGGGGGCCTGGCGTGGCTGGAAAGCGGCCACAATCGGATGGTGCTTTTTATGTGCCACCGGCACGGGGGCCAGGCAAGGCTTGGAACGGCCACGATCGGATGGTGCTTTTTACGTGCCACCGGCCATATCTGCGGTAAATCATTTTCTCATAGACATAACTTAAATGTCCATGAATGAATTCCTACAAAAGAGAAGCCATGTCAGTGTGACACATGTGGCAAATCATTCTATCGAAAACGCCACATGCATGAACATGTGGGTATCCAAACACAAATATCATCATCATCATCATCATCATCATCGTTTAGCGTCCGCTTTCCCTGCTGGCATGGGTTGGACGGTTCGACTGGGGTCTGGGGAGCCAGGAGGCTGCACCAGGCTCCAGTCTTATCTGGCAGTGTTTCTACAGCTGGATGCCCTTCCTAATACCAACCACTCCATGAGTGTAGTGGGTGCTTTTTACGTGCCACCTGCACAGGTGCCAGGGGAGGCTGGCAAACGGCCACAATTGGATGGTGCCTTTTACGTTCCGCAGGCACAGAGGTCAGTCGGGGCAGCGCTGGCAACGGCCACATTCAGATGGTTCTCTTACGTGCCACCAGCACTGGTATTACAGCTACAATTTCCATTGATGTTGATCGATTTCATATGTATAATCTCTATATACATACACACATACATATATATACACACACACACATAATGGGCTTCTTTCAATTTCAAAAATGAAGAATGTGAAGTCAGGACATCGAACAAGGTCGACTGATGGAAGCAATTCTCTTGGTTGGATGCAGCAATTCCAAAGCAAATATTGATGATATCTTAAAAAACTAAACACCAATTTCACAAATGTTACCAACCTTTTTTGCTGCTTAGTTTGTGAGATTCGGATATGTGCGCACTGGGTGAGATATGACTGTCTTATTGCTAAACGTTGCCTTCTTTACTCTTTTACTAGTTTCAGTCATTTGACTGTGACCAACTGTATCAATGTCAACATTTAACACATGACATCAGCTAAGACTATTTTGGGATCTTTTCTGTTTGAACGGCAGTTTTTTCTAGCGGTGTCATATGAAATTGTCACCCATAATTATGACCCTAGTATCGATCTATTGCATTTCACTCTGTCTTAGGGGTGGGGGGAAGGGTATCTTTTTTTTCCTTCAGAAATGTAAATAAACCCAATCTGTTTCTTAAACGAGGGACATATTCATACAGCACAGAATGTTTCACCTCAATAGACGTCATTGATTGGTTGAAATTGCAGAAAAAAAACAACAAATATCTTACAAACTATAGAATTTTCTCAATAAAGCCAAGAGAAAAAGATGTTTTATAAACACATTCTACCAGTATACGAAGTTTAAAAGTGTTTAGTGACGTGGAAATTATTTTTAAAAACTACCGGTCAAACCGAAAAGATCCCTATTTTGTCTACTAAAAGACAATTTTTTTTTCCCTTCAACTTCAATATTGTCAATGTGAATCTGAAATTTGTCATTATCTGTAAAAATATTGACTCTGAGATAACTTGATTACTGAAAATGCCTGCAGTTGGATTTTGAGGAATTTGTCAAAAAAGAATAATGAATAAAATGTCAAACTGTAACCATTCTGTGTTTGTTTTGTTACTCTGTATCTAGACTCTGTCCCCTCTATCCCTTAAATCTCTCAACTGGTACGGTTACACCCTTTCATTATCATCATCGTTTAACGTCCGTTTTCCATTCTAGCATGGGGTGGACGGTTCAACTGGGGTCTGGGAAGCCAGGAGGCTGCACCAGGCTCCACTCTGATCTGGCAGTGTTTCTACAGCTGGATGCCCTTCCTAACACCAACCACTCCGTGAGTGTAGTGGGTGCTTTTTACGTGCCACCCTTCAATACTAATTCCCTTCCCTCACTCCTAGTTGTGTGTGTTTCATCTTGGAAGGTATTTGCTGAACCTGTAGGTACTGATGTCCCACAAAAAGCACAAGAAAAAAACAGTAGTACTGATGCCATGTAAAGAGACCTGGAGTCCAACCCCTCCTCAAAGCGGTAGGGTGGTGTAAACGGGTAGTGTCAGAGCTATGCCGTTGGGAACTTCGTTTCCTGGTAGGGCCATCCAAGGCAGATTGGTCTGGCAGAAACGTTAGAACGCCAGGCGAAATGCGTTGCCATATTTCGTCTGCCGCTACGTTCTGAGTTCAAATTCCGCCAAGGTCGATTTTGCCCTTCATCCATTCGGGGTCGATAAATTAAGTACCAGTTACGGACTGGGGTCGATATCGACTGAATCCATTTTTCTGTCCTTGTTTGTCCCCTCTGTGTTTAGCCCCTTGTGGGTAGTAAAGAAATAGGTATTAGGGCCGCAGCCTGGTCAACTGGGCTCTGGTGAAAATTCCAAGAGGCGTCTGATCAGCAACCAGCGGCTTCGAGGTCATTCTGTCCCCGCATTTGTGAAGACTCCGTGGCAAACAGGGCATCCCGTCACTCGGGATATGCATGCGGGATGTCAGGGACCGCTTGTGACTTCAATATTCCCACAAAACTTCTATGAAAGAAGAAGCCGGCTCAACCCACCCTGGGTGAACGCCGTCACAATTACAAGTAAGGACCTGGTGTTTGTGCCTTGTAACAGACCCTGGTGCTGTTACCACATAAAAAGGACCAGTCATAGTGCTGGCAGAAACGTTAGCACGCCGGGCGAAATGCTTAGCGGTATTTCATCTGTCGTTACGTTCTGAGTTCAAATACCGCCGAGGTCGACTTTGCCTTTTATCCTTTCGGGGTCGATAAATAAAGTACCAGTTACGCACTGGGGTCGATGTAATCGACTTAATCCGTTTGTCCCCTCTATGTTTAGCTCCTTGTGGGTAATGAAGAAATATATGTGAAGAATACGGGTGCTGGTGTCAGTAAAAAAAGCACTGGTGACGGTGTCACATGACAAACGCTACTTTATTACCAACAAGGGGGCAAACACAGAGGGGACAAACAAGGACAGACATAGGTATTAAGTTGATTACATCGACTTCAGTACGTAACTGGTACTTAATTTATCGACCCCGAAAGGATGAAAGGCAAAGTCGACCTCGGCAGATTTTTGAACTCACAACGTAACGACAGGCGAAATACCTACTTCTTTACTACCCACAAGGGGGCAAACACAGAGGGGACAAACAAGGACAGACATAGGTATTAAGTTGAAAACATCGACCCCAGTGCGGAACTGGTACTTAATTTATCGACCCCGAAAGGATGAAAGGCAAAGTCGACCTCGGCAGATTTTTGAACTCACAACGTAACGACAGGCGAAATACCTACTTCTTTACTACCCACAAGAGGACAAACAAGGACAGACATAGGTATTAAGTTGAAAACATCGACCCCAGTGCGGAACTGGTACTTAATTTATCGACCCCGAAAGGATGAAAGGGAAAGTCAACCTCGGCGGAATTTGAACTCACAACGTAACGACAGGCGAAATACCTATTTCTTTACTACCCACAAGAGGACAAACAAGGACAGACATAGGTAATAAGACGATTACATCGACCCCAGTGCAGAACTGGTACTTAATTTATTGACCCTGAAAAGATGAAAGGCAAAGTCAACCTCGGCAGATTTTTGAACTCACAACGTAACGACAGGCGAAATACCACTAAGCATTTCGCCCGGCGTGCTAACGTTTATGCCAGCTCGCAGGGGGTACCACATAAAAAGCACGTGGCCGATGCCAGACTGGCACCCCTGCTGGTGGCACATAACAAGCACCCTTCTAGCATGGGTCAATGTCACTTCCACCAGACAGGCTCCCTGTGACGGTAGCACATAAAATAGCACCTTCCGAATGTGATTGGTGCCAATGCCCCCCACCGACTGGCTTGAATGCCAGTGGCACATATAAAAAGCACCATCCAAATGTCATCATCATTCATCATTGTTCGACCGTGGTCAAGACAATGGAATTTACCATGCTACGCCAGACTTCACGGTCCATCATAGCATTACAGAGGTCCTGTTGCTGGATGCATGTATCCTTGGAGATTACATCAGGGTAGGAGAGTATGCGCCCTCTGGTATCACGACCGTGGTCGAGACAATGGAATTTACCATGCTACGCCAGACTTCACGGTCCATCATAGCATTACGGAGGTCCTGTTGCTGGATGCCTGTATCCCTGGAGATTACATCTGGGTAGGAGAGTGTGCACCCTCTGGTATTGCGAGTAGATGGCTTCCAGAGGAGAAGAGTAGAAATTACCTCGTTTTCAGCTCTACAACAATGTCCAGCAAACTGGACTCTCCTACCTTTCACAAGAGATGATACAGGTTATGTGTGTGTGTGTGTGTATATATATATATATATCATCATTCATCATTGTTCGACCGTGGTCAAGACAATGGAGTTTACCATGCTATGCCAGACTTCATGGTCCATCATAACATTACGGAGGTCCTGTTGCTGGATGCCTGTATCCCTGGAGATTAGATCAGGGTAGGAGAGTGTGCGCCCTCTGGTATCGCAAGTAGATGGCTTCCAGAGGAGAAGAGTAGAAATTACCTCTTTTTCAGCTCTACAACAATGTCCAGCAAACTGGACTCTCCTACCTTTCACAAGAGATGACACAGGTGGTAGTTTCCCATATATTTGCATTTTGGTTGGATGACGCTTCCACGAGAGATTTTGAGCTCTCATAAGGAGGCGAGTGTAGGTTCCATCCAACCGCCTCTCAAGCTTCTTTGATAAAGTCCAGGTTTCTGAGCCATATAGTAGAATCGATTCGACTGTGGCTTTGAAGATTTTAAGCTTGAAATCTCTACTTCAAATGTGGTCGATGCCAGTGCCACGTAAAAAGTGCCCAGTGAACTCTGTAAATTGGCTGATATTAGAAAGGGCGTCCAGCAGATGAAACCAAGCTAAAACAGAGAATGGAACCCCGTGGCTTTGTCAGCCTCCTGTCAAACCATCTACCCCAAGTCTGCATGGAAGACAGACATTAAATGACGATGAGTATGAAGTCAATGATGAATAAAATATTGGGTCATTCCATAAAAAATGCGCTTTGTTATACTTCTTTTCACCATCATCATCATCGTTTAACGTCCGCTTTCCATGTTAGCATGGGTTGGACGATTTGACTGAGGACTGCACCAGACTCCAATCTGATCTGGCAGAGTTTCTACAGCTGGATGCCCTTCCTAATGCCAACCACTCCGAGACTGTAGTGGGCGCTTTTACGTGCCACTGGTACGAGGGCCGGTGAGGCGGTACTGGCAGCGGCCACGCTCAAACAGTGCTCTTTATGTGCCACCTGCACAGGAGCCAGTCCAGCAGCACTGGCAATGACCTCGCTCGAATGTTTTTTTCATGTGCCACCAGCACTTACCACACAGCCACTCCTACGCAGACATACACAAATGCACGAAACCCACATCACTCCACACAATGCACAAACTAGGTTACTCATATACACACACATGCTTCCATTCATACACATGATGACCACACACACATGTACAAGTCTATTCGCACACACACACACACAGAGGATCTTTTCGGTTTGAACGCCAGTTTTTCCTAGCAGTGTCATATGAAATTGTCACCCATACTTATGACCCTAGTATCGATCTATTGCATTTCAATCTGTTTTAGGGTTAGGGTTAGTGGTGGGGGTAAGGGTATCTTTTTTTCTTCACAAATGTAAATAAACCCACTCTGTTTCTTAAACGAGGGACATATTTATACGGCACAGAATGTTTTCACTTCAATAGACGTCATTGATTGGTTGAAATTGCAGAAATTGAAGAAAAAACAAAAACAAATATCTTACAAACTATAGAATTTTCTCAATAAAGCCAAGAGAAAAAGATGTTTTATAAACACATTCTACCAGTATACGAAGTTTAAAAGTTTAGTTACGTGGAAATTATTTTTAAAAACTGCCGTTCAAACCGAAAAGATCCTAGATCGATACTAGGATCATAATTATGGGTGACAATTTCATATGACACCGCTAGAAAAAACTGCCGTTCAAACCAAAAAGATCCAGAGTTTCTCTTATCTTCAGAAATGTAAACGAAGTCACGTGTGTACCTATACCGAAGGATCGCCGCATTGATCTCTGGATCACGTGGAGGAAGGGTAATTACTGGAAGGGACCGGAAGTTTGACGATGTGACGTCAGAGGCTGGTGACGGCTTCTTTCTTACAGGGCTTTAGGCGAGGGCAAGCCGTGTGCTGGAAACAGTCGTAGAGGGGAATATGTGAGTAGACTTTATTAAAATAATCTGGTAAAAATATGAAAAACCTTAAAAAAGGGAAAATTGTTGAGAGAAAGGGACAAAAAAATACAAAAAAAAAACCGAAACGAAACCAAGAGTCAGTAGAGCCATCTATCGGAGAATTGAAGAAATACAATCACATAAAGGGAAATAACTTGTACAAGCAGTTCAGCCAAAGTCCAATTAAAATATTAATTAGGCTGTTTAATTTGCCGGTCGCTGACTCGCAGTTTATATCCGAATACGGTAAGTTGGTAAAGATTTATTTTAAGGGTTTAATGATGATAATAATACTAATAATAATATTGTAAATCAAAGAATTATGTGAATCTTTCGATGCTGCAGTAATTATTTTTCGAGGTGAAAACCTAAGAATACGTGGAAATATATTTTTTTCGTCTTAAATAATAATTTCTGAGCTGAAATCTTGATTTGTTGCTTATGAAAACCTACGATCGACTTTTATATGTGATATAAAGGATATTAATTGGTAAAATGAGAGTAAAACTGTGTAATTAATTAGTAAAATGAGAGGGAACCGGTTAAAGAATATCATTAATTAATGTTGCCCTCTTATTAATTAGACACTGATTAAAAGGTAAGTTGATACATATTTGCTTTAAGAATTTAATAGCGATAATAATACTAATAATAATTATTTATATTTAGAATTATGTGAATCTTTCGATGTTACAGTAATTATTTTTCGAGGTGAAAACGTAAAAATATAAGGAAAATATATTAATTCGTCTTAATTAATGATTTCTAAGCTGAAATCTTGATTTGTTGCTTATGAAAACCTACGATCGACTTTTATATGTGATATAAAGGATATTAATTTGTAAAATGAGAGTAAAACTGTGTAATTAATTAGTAAAATTAAAAGAAGCCGATTGAAATTCTTCAATCGGCTTCTTTTAATTTTACGAATTAATCACTAATTAATGTTGCCGTCTTGTTAATGGGACACTAATTAAACGGTAAGTTGATAAAGGTTCATTTTAAGGTTATATTAATAATAATAATAATGATGATCATGGTTTTAAATTTCTGCCCATAACCAACGGTTTTTGAAGCGAGCTGGAAATCAATTATATGGAGCGCAGTGCTTCCCGTAAGGAATGAACGGCAAATTCGACCTCGGCCGTACTTGAACTCGGGACTTTCAGCCTTCGGTTCCTTTCGGTGTGAATACGACGATGTTGATGATGATGATAATTGTTTGTACTTTAAGGCACAAGGCCTGAAATTTGGCGGAGGAACGGGAGTCGATTACAAGGAGGGGGGGGGCACGTTGATCTACTGCTTAAATTACCGACCTCGAAAGGATGAGAGGCAAAGTCAACCTCAATGGAATTTGAACTTTGATAGCAAAGACGAACGAAATGCTGTTAGGCATTTTCTCCGGCATTCTAACGCTTCTAAATAACCCTAAACCCTTCGAAGTTACAGTAATTATATAGAAATGAAAACACACAACAACATCGGGAAAAGATGCTTTCTCGTTTTAAATCTATTATGTTCAGAAATACCTCGGGATCGAGTGTGTATATGATATAAAATAAATAGATTAAAGATTTGGTGGATTAACGATAATTCAGAATTGTTAGATGTGCTTTAAATTTAATTACTGCATAATGAGACAAAGCAGCGTAATATAAGCTGATGTAATAGCTACATATCTTACTAGGTATAACTACATAATCGGGCCCCACCGAATTTGTTTCTTCGCTTTCTGAAGAATTGGTGTTTTGTAATGACATTTAGTGTAGTTACATTTCAAATGACGTAGATTACGATTATAATGCTCTCCAGATGGTGTAGATTAGAACTGCATACGAATTCGTTGTGAAAAACTTCTTCGAAGACGGTTCGATATGGAAGAATTTCGGATGATTCTCGTTTACTCGTAATT
>NW_021830470.1:22500-40000 GCF_006345805.1 Octopus sinensis | reverse complement strand
CCGGCACAGGTGCCAGACGAGGCTGGCAAACGGCCACGATTGGATGGTGCTTTTTATGTGCCACCGGCACGGGTGCCAGACGGGGCTGGCAAACGGCCACGATCGGATGGTGCTTTTTATGTGCCACCGGCACAGTGCCAGACGAGGCTGGCAACGCCCACAATCGGATGGTGCTTTTTACGTGCCACACCTGGCAATACCTGTCGTAATTAATTTCCTGAAAATGATGTTTTAACTATACACGAAAACGTTCATACCAGAGAGAACCTGTCTTATCTGTGGTAAATCATTTTCTTATAGACCTAGCTCAATTGTACGTGAATGAATTCCTGCTTGAGAGAAACCATATCAGTGTTATATCTGTGGTAAGTGGAGGCAAATGGCCTAGTGGTTAGAGCAGCGGACTCGTGGCCGTGGGATCCCGGGTTCGAATCTCAGACCGGGTGATGTGTGTGTTCATGAGCGAAACACCTCATCTCCATGCGGATCTGGCAGAAGGTAATGGCGAACTTCTGCTGACTCTTTCGCCACAACTTTCTCTCACTCTTTCTTGTGGAAGCACATGGCCTAGTGGCTAGAGCAGCGGACTCGCAGTCGAGGGTTCGAATCTTAGACCGGGCGATGTGTGTATTTATGAGCGAAACACCTAAGCTCCATGTTGCTCCAGCAGAAGGTAATGGTGAACTGCTGACTCTTTTGCCACAACTTTCTCTCACTCTTTCTTGTGGAGGCAAATGGCCTAGTGGTTAAAACAGTGGACTCGTGGTCGTGGGATCACGGGTTCGAATCTTAGACCAGGCGATGTGTGTGTTTATGAGCGAAACACCTAAGCTCCACGTTGCTCCGGCAGAAGGTAATGGCGAACTTCTGCTGACCCTTTCGCCACAACTTTCTCTCACTCTTTCTTGTGGATTAACATGGCCTAGTGGTTAGAGCAGCGAACTCGCAGACGAGGGATCCCAGGTTCAAATCTCAGACTGGGCGATGTGTGTGTTCATGAGCAAAACACCTCAGCTCCATGTGGCTCTGGCAGAAGGTAATGGTGAACTTCTGCTGACTCTTTCGCCACAACTTTCTCTCACTCTTTCCTCCTGCATCTTGCAGCTCACCTGCAACGGACCAGCGTCCCATCCAGGTGGGGAACCTGTACACCAAAGAAACCGGGAAACCGGCCCTTATGAGCCAGGCATGGCTCGAGAAGGAACAAACAGACAATATATCTGTAGTAAATCATGCTCTCATAGACCTACCTTAACTGTGCACAAGCAAATTCGTACAGGGGAGAAACCATATCAGTGTAACATGTGGCAAATAATTCTCTCGAAAAAGCCACATGCATACACATGTGGGTATTGGCACACAAGTGTAACTGTATCAATGTTTAAAATTTAATACATGACAACAATTAAGACTAATTAGTCTGCTAAAACACAGGGTTTTTTCCCCTCGTCAACTTTGACGTCATTTTCAATACTGTCAATGTGAACCTCAAATTTGTCATTATCTGTAAAAATATTGACTCTGAGATAACTTGATTACTGAAAATGCCTGCAGTTAGATTTTGAGGAATTTCTTTAAAAAAGGATTATGAATAAAAAACTAGACTGTAACCACTGTGTTTGTTTTGTTACTCAATATCTAGACCAGTGCTTTTCAACATTTTTGCTGGAGCGGAACCCCAAGGAAACATTCCACTGGCTCGAGGAACCCCTGTGCAATAATTTAATAGTCTTATGCACACATATCTGCACAGGAGAATTTAAAATTACTGCTGATGTTTGCAGTTTTGTAACTTCTTGCGGAGCCCCTGGACTGTACTGGCGGAACCCTATGGTTCCACAGAACCCTGGTTGAAAACCACTGATCTAGACACTGTCTTCTCTATACCTTAAACCTCTCAACTGGCAGAAAGACACATTCCTTCAATACTACTTCCCTTCTTCCCTGTTGTGGGTGTTTATGTCAGCGAGGTCCTTGGTGACCCTGTTGATGTTGGTGCCACATAAAATGCACAAGTGCCAGAGTCATGTACAAAGCACAGGTGCTGTTGCCACACATAAGGTACTAGTGCTATTACCACATAAGCCCCAGTGATGGTGCTGGGGAAAAAGTGCTAGTACAGGTGCCATGTATAGGGCCCTGGTGCTGGGGCCATGTAAAAGCACTCTTAATTACTTACTTGTACTTGTGGCGACATTCACCCTGGGCGGGTTGAGTCAGCTTCTTCTACCACCCTCGAGACATCTTAAGTTAAGTTAATTTTTTGGCTCAAAAAGCAAAAAGCAAGGCCATGTAGGGGGACAGGGAGTTATGTACTGGGAGGGTGTTCATGCAAAGAGTTCATGCCATTTCTGGTCAAGAGAGACTTTGAACCGAGCGGTCATCTGCATCTTCATTATCTCATCCGGCAGCTTATTCCACGGATCCGCAACCCGGACGGAGAAAGCCCCTCTCCTTCGATTGAGATGAAATCGTCGCAGATAGAGCTTTTCGGAGTGACCCCGCAGCCGACGCTCTGGAGCAGGAGTGAAGAACAGCTCTTTCGAGAGGTTACACTTTCCGCTTATGATGTCGTGAGCGAGAATGAGATCACCACGGCATCGTCGTTTTTCTAGAGAATAAAGGTCGAGCGTATTCAGCCTTTCTTCATAAGACAAATGCTTGAGACCAAGAACCATGCGGGTAGCCAGCTTCTGGACTCTTTCGAGATGCTGTATGTCTTTGAGGAGATAAGAAGATCTTGAACCATGGCAACCCACGCACAATGGTCCTGTGCCAATTCACTGAAGATAGCAAGCCAGTCACGGTTCCATCGACGCAGGCCGACCACCTGCGGTCCCGTGAGCACAGAGAGGTCCTCCTTGATCGTCGTAACTAGGGTCTTCAGCTGCCCTCCCACACGTTTCTGCCAGTTGGGAAGTGGAGTCGGGAGAAGGACATCACGGCTCAGTTCACCCACCGGACGCCTACATGCATGGCCAAACCACTGCAAGCGCCGTTGCAGAAGGACAGATGGAAGGGGCTACAGAGACAGGCGAAGTCGGAGATTGGCGGTGGGAACTCAATCCACCCGACGATGTAAAAGCACTCTTGATAGTATCACACAAAAGAAAGCATCAGTGATGGTGTCATGTAAAAAGAGCAGGTACTGGTCTCTCATAAAAACCATGGGTGAGGATCTCTCTCTCTATATAAACGGCAGTTTGTCTGTTTGGTTGTACCCTCACTCTGACCACGGCTTTCAACCGATTCTGACGAAACTTGACACACACATAGCCCAATGTCATAATTCAAAACTAACGCAGCGAAAATTTTGAAAAGTTCCCCCAGTTCTGAAAAAGATCAATAAATTCGACATGGGGTCGACAATCAGAAACACAAACCACAGATGGTCTAGGGGACGCAACTCGACCTTTTTAACTATCAAAAAAAATTTACCATCATTTTTCTTCCCATTTTTTTGCTATATTTTGGCTATAACTCTCTAAAAATGCTTTATAGTTATTTCCCTTACAAACCCGAGCAACGCCAGGCGATACTGCTAGTACCAGCTAAAAGGCACTGGTGATGGTGTCACATAAAATTAGCTGGTGAGGCTGTCACACAATAAGCACCGGTGCTAATGTGATGTGTGGAGGCACGTGGCTTAGTGGTTAGGGTGTCAGCATCATGATCGTAAGATTGTGGTTTCGATTCCTGGACGGGGCAACGCGTTGTGTTCTTGAGAAAAACACTTCATTTCACGTTGCTCCAGTTCACTCAGCTGGCAAAAATGAGTAATCCTGTCGCAGTCTGGCTTCTCGTCCAGGTGGGGGGAACACATGCGCCATTGAAACCGGGAAACCGGGCCCATGAGCCTAGCTAGGCTTTCAGTGGAGGCCCATGGCCTAGTGGTTAGAGCAGAGGGATCGAATCGGGCGATGTGTGTGTTTATGAGCGAAACACCGAAGCTCTACACGGCTCCAGCAGAAGGTAATGGTGAAACTTCGGTTGACTCTTTGGCCACAACTTTCTCTCCCTCTTTCCTCCTGCATCTCGCAGCTCACCTGCAACGGACTGGCGTCCCATCCAGGTGGGGAACCTATACACCAAGGAAACCGGGAAACCGGCCCCAACTTTCTCTCCCTCTTTCCTCTTACATCTTGCAGCTCACCTGCGACGGACTGGCGCCCCGTCCCGGTGGGGAACCTATACGCCAAGGAAACCAGCCACAACTTTTCTCTCCCTCTTTCCTCCTGCATCTTGCAGCTCACATGCGACGGACTGGCATCCCGGTACCAACTTTCTCTCGCTTTTTCCTCCTGTATCTTGCGACGGACTGGCATCCCGTCCAGGTGGGGAACCTATATGCCAAGGAAACCGGGAAACCGGCCCTTATGAGCCAGGCATGGCTTGAGAAGGAACTAATGTGATGTAAACAATACCCAGTGTTCTCTATAAATTAGTTGGCATTAGGAAGTGCATCCTGCAGTAGATAATATGCCAAAACAGACAATGCAACCTCGTGCGGATCTTGGCTTTGCCAACTTCTGTCAGGCCATCCACCCATGCCTGCATTGGAAAATGGACATTAAATGATGAGGTATAATTATTTCTTTATTGCCCGCAAAGGGCTAAACACAGAGGAGACAGACAGATGGATTAAGTCGATTACATGGACCCAAGTACATAACTGGTACTTATTTAATCGACCCTGAAAGGATGAAAAGCAAAGTTGACCTCGGCGGAATTTGAACTCAGAATGTAACGGCAGACGAAATACCTATTTCTTTACTACCCACAAGGGGCTAAACATAGAGGGGACAAACAAGGACAGACAAATGGATTAAGTCGATGACTTATTTAATTGACCCCGAAAGGATGAAAGGCAAAGTCAACCTCGCGGAATTTGAACTCAGAACGTAGCGGCAGACGAAATACCTATTTCTTTACTACCCACAAGGGGCTAAACATAGAGAGGACAAACAAGGACAGAAAAAGAGATTAAGTCGATTACATCAACTCCAGTGCATAACTGGTACTTAATTTATCGACTCCGAAAGGATGAAAGGTAAAGTCGACCTCGGTGGAATTTGAACTCTGAACGTAGCGACATGCGAAATACCTATTTCTTTACTAATCGCAAGGGGCTAAACACAGAGAAGACAAACAAGGACAGACAAAGGGATTAAGTCGATTACATTGACCCCTGTGCTTATCTAGTACTTAATTTATCGACTCCGAAAGGATGAAAGGCAAAGTCGACCTCGGTGGAATTTGAACTCAGAACGTAGCGACATGCGAAATACCTATTTCTTTACTACCTGCAAGGGGCTAAACACAGAGAGGACAAACAAGGACAGACAAAGGGATTAAGTCGATTACATTGACCCCTGTGCTTATCTAGTACTTAATTTATCGACTCCGAAAGGATGAAAGGTAAAGTCGACCTCGGTGGAATTTGAACTCAGAACGTAGCGACATGCGAAATACCTATTTCTTTACTACCCACAAGGGGCTAAACACAGAGAGGACAAACAAGGACAGACAAAGGGATTAAGTCGATTACATCGACCCCAGTGCGTAACTGGTACTTAATTTATCGACTCCGAAAGGATGAAAGGTAAAGTCGACCTCAGCGGAATTTGAACTCAGAACGTAACAGCAGACGAAATACCACTAAGCATTTCGCCCGGCGTGCTAACGATTCTGCCAGCCCAACTCTTCCTTTCTTGCTACGCACCCTACCCATCAAAGACAGAGTTTCATGATGAGCGATTCTAAGCTTTGACTGTTGGCTCTTTCCAGAAATTTCTTGTTGGTCCCATAGTATCATCATTTGATTAAACAATTCTTCTGCATCCCTGATCCTAACACTGGCATCTGAGAGACGATGCCATCGTACAGGATGCAGAAATACTCTTTTACTTGTTTCAGTCATTTGACTGCGGCCATGCTGGAGCACCGCCTTTAGCCGAGCAAATCGACCCCGGGACTTATTCTTTTGTAAGCCCAGTACTTATTCTATCAGTCTCTTTTGCCGAACCGCTAAGTTTACCCTTTTACTTGTTTCAGTCATTTGACTGCGGCCATGCTGGAGCGCTGCCTTTAGTCAAGCAAATCGACCCTGGGACTTATTCTTTGTAAGCCCAGTACTTATTCTATCAGTCTCTTTTGCCAAACCGCTAAGTTTACTCTTTTACTTGTTTCAGTCATTTGACTGTGGCCTTGCTAGAGCACCGCCTTTAGTCGAGCAAATCGACCACGGGACTTATTCTTTGTAAGCCCAGTACTTATTCTATCGATCTCTTTTGCCAAACCGCTAAGTGACGGGGACGTAGACACACCAGCATTGGTTGTCAAGCAATGCTTGGGGGACAAACACAGACACACAGACGTACACACACACATATATATATACATACATATAAACGACGGGCTTCTTTCAGTTTCCGTCTACCAAATCCACTCACAAGGCATTGGTCGGCCCAAGGCTATAGCAGAAGACACTTGCCCAAGATGCCACGCAGTGGGACTGAAGCCGGAACCATGTGGTTGGTAAGCAAGCTACTTACCACACAGCCACTCCTGCGCCTATAATGTTTGCATATTGCCATGATTTTTTTTATTATACAAAGCATTTAATCATGTATCTTTTATTTGTTTCAGTCATTACACTGCGACCAGGCTGGAGCACCAAGGATTTTCAGTCAAATGTATCTACCCTAGGACTTACTTTCCTTAAAGCCTGGTATGTATCCTATTGGCGTCTTGTCGATCCACTCAGTTGCAGGGATGTAATCACAGCATCAGTATCAACTGTTCAAGTATTTGGACCTGGAGGTCCCCGTTTCCAGCGACTTCAAGGGGCCACCTCCCAGTGGTGTCGGGCGTCAACAAAGAGCCCTCGACTACAACAAGACAGCCCAAATTTTTTTTTTTTTTACCAAGGTCTGGGGTCTCCCGCCCCTAAGACCTACAGCAGAGGTTTTCAACCCGGGTTCCGCCAGTACAGTCCAGGGGTTCCGCAAGAAGTTACAAAACTGCTAAAATCGGCAGTGATCTTTAATTCTCCTGTGCAGATATGTGTGCATAAGACTATTAAATTATTGCACAGGGGTTCTTCGAGCCAGTGGAATGTTTCCTTGGGGTTCCGCTCCAGCAAAAAGTTTGAAAAGCACCAACCTAGACCATCACCTAATCACCCTTTACCCGTCTTGTTGCTTAGCAACACCAACACCAACAATCACTGCAGCCTCCACCGCCGCCACTGCTGGCATCACCTTTGCTGCGACTGCCACCATTGCTGTTCCTGCCATCACCACCACCAAGAATTTGGACCTGAAGGTCTCCATTTCCAGCGACTTCAAGGGGCCACCTCCCAGTGGTATCGGGCGTCAACAAAGATTCCTCAACTACAACAAGACAACCAAAGTTTTTTTTTTTTTTTTCCCCAATTAAGGGGTCTCCCGCCCCTAAGCCCTAGACCATTACCTAATCACCCTTACAAGTCTTGTTGCATAACAACAACACCAGCAACACCAATTGTCCAGTGGTGACCGGGTGATAGACACACAAAGGCATATGTATGTTTTCTTTTCTATATGCCTACCAACTCCACCCACAAGACTTTGGTCGAACCAAGACTATTGTAGAAGGCACCTGCTCAAGGTGCCACTCATTGGAACTGAACTTGGAACCATGTGGTCAAACAACTGTTTTGGAGAATATGATGCCCCATGGATATCACAACATGGTTTCGCATCTGCATGAATACATTTGTGCGTTTTCAAGTGACCGGTTTCCGAAGATGATTTACCACAGATATTGCAATAATGGAGGCGCAATGGCCCAGTGGTTAGGGCAGCGGACTCGTGGTCGTAGGATCGCGGTTTCGAATCCCAGACCAGGCGTTGTGAGTGTTTATTGAGCGAAAACACCCAAAGCTCCACGACACTCCGGTAGGGGGTGGTGGCGAACCCTACTGTACTCTTTCACCAGAACTTTCTCTCACTCATTCTTCTGTTGGCCTGCTCGCTTAGTCAGCGGGGTGGCATCATTTGTAGGCTAAAACAATGTGAAGCGCATTGTGACAAGTGATGTGTAGCAACATCTGATAACCTGATCAGTCACGGTGATTACAATAATATAGTCTTTCTTTAGTATCAATACGTTTGTGACTAGTCAACTGACTATGATGAGAGAATGATTTACCCTGATATTACAATGATATGCCTTCACTCCTGATGGATACGTTTGTGACTAGTTAAAGTCCTATTTGTGGAGGCATATTGCCTAGTGGTTAGAGCAGCGGACTCGCGGTCAAGGGTTCGAATCTCAGACCATGCGAAGTGTGTGTTTATGAGCGAAGCTCTAGGCGGCTCCGGCAGAAGGCAATGGCGAAACTTCTGCTGACTCTTTCATCACAACTTCCCCTCACTCTTTCTTCCTGCATCTTGTGGAGGCACATGGCCTAGTGGTTAGAGCAGCGGACTCACAGTCGAGGGATCGTGGGTTCGAATCTCAGACCAGGCAATGTGTGTGTTTATGAGTGAATTACCTAAGCTTCACACAACTCCGGCAGAAGGTAATGGTGAAACTTCTGCTGACTCTTTCACCACAACTTTTCTCTCACTCTTTCCTCCTGCATCTTGCAGCTCACCTGCGACGGACTGGCGTCCCGTCCAGGTGGGGAACCTATACGCCAAGGAAACCGGGAAACCGGCCACAACTTTCTCTCCCTCTTACATCTTGCAGCTCACCTGCAATGGACTGGCGTCCCGTCCAGGTGGGGTACCTATACGCCAAGGAAACCAGCCACAACTTTCTCTCCCTCTTTCCCCTTACATCTTGCAACTCACCGGCGACGGACTAGCGTCCCGTCCAGGTGGGGAACCTATACGCCAAGGAAACCGGCCACAACTTTTCTCTTACTCTTTCCTCCTGCATCTTGCAGCTCACATGTGACAGACTGGCGTCCCGTCCAGGTGGGGTACCTATACGCCAAAGAAACGGGGAAACCGGCCACGACTTTCTCTCCCCCTTTCCCCTTACATCTTGCAACCCACCTGCGACGGACTGGCGTCCCGGCACCATCTTTCTCTCGCTCTTTCCTCCTGCATCTTGCAGCGCACCTGCGACGGACTGGCGTCCCGGCACCATCTTTCTCTCGCTCTTTCCTCCTGCATCTGGCGTCCCGTCCAGGTGGGGAACCTATACGCGAAATAAACTGGGCAAAACTGGCCCTTATGAGCCGGGCATGGCTCGAGAAGGAACGAACGAACAAAGGGTCCTATTAACAGAAAAGGGCTTTTTGTCCAGTATGAATACGTTTGTGTGTAGTCAAGAGACTGTTACAAGAGAATGGTTTTCCACAGATATTGCAATGATGCTGCTTTCTTCCACATCACTTCCCTGGTGTCTCGTTAAGACATTAATTAAAAAAAAAATGATTTCCCGCAAATATCCTAAACGATGTGGTCGCTCTCTTCTCTTCTTTCGTTCTTTTACTTGTTTCAGTTATTTGACTGTGGCCATACTGGAGCACATGCCTTTAATTCGGACAAATTGACCCCCCCAGGGCTTGTTCTTTGTAAGGCCTGGCACTTGTTCTGTCGGTCCCCTTTTGCCAAACTGCTAGGTTACAGAGATGTAAACACATGCCAACATCGGTTGTCAAGTGATGTTGTGGAGACAAACATAAACACACACACACACACACACACATATATATGCATATACATAAATATATATATATATATATATATATATACGTTTATATATTTGTCGTGCAAGATTTTTTATTTGCTAAACTGGGAAAATGACCATTCCGAAATATAACAATATATACTACATACATACATACATATATATATAACGGTAAGCTTTATGAAAATAGACAAAAGACGAAGGCAGGTTTACGGATACATACATATATATATATATATATATGTATATATATGTGTGTATACATATATATATGTATGTATATATGTATGTATATATCTATATATATATGTGTATGTATATATGTGTATATATATATATTTATGTATGTATGTATATGTATGTACGTATATGTATGTATATATATTTATGTATGTATATGTATGTACGTATATGTATGTATATATATTTATGTATGTATATATATATATGTGTGTATGTATATATATATATATATATATATATATATATATATATATACACACACACACACACAGCCAGCTTCTTTCAGTTTCCTTCTACGAAATCCACCCACAAGGCTTTGGTCAGCCCAAGAATATAATAGAAGTCACTTTGCCCAAGATGCCACGCAGTGGGACTGAACCCGGAACCATGTGGTTGGTAAACAAGCTTCTTACCATGGCCGCCACTTGCCACGGATATCACAGGTATATAGTTACACTCTAGTATGAATACGCATCATATATAGCTATGCTAGCTGTGTAAGAGACAGATTCGCCACAGATGTTGCATTGATATTTCTTGTCTCTTGTATAAACTCTCTTGTGTGTAGTTTACTCACAACATCTACCGAAAGATTTACTACTGATATTACAATGATATGGCTTCTTGCCTAAATGAATACGTTTGTGACTAGTTAAATTGCTATTGGCAGGAACTAATTTAATACATCAACATCATCATTGTTTGACCGTGGTCGAGACAATGGAATTTACCATGCTACGCCAGACTTCACGGTCCATCATGGCATTACGGAGGTCCTGTTGCTGGATGCCTGTATCCCTTGAGATTACATCGGGGTAGGAGAGTGTGCGCCCTCTGGTATCACGAGTAGATGGCTTCCAGAGTAGAAATTACCTCGTTTTCAGCTCTACAACAATGTCCAGCAAACTGGACTCTCCTACCTTTCACAAGAGATGACACAGGTGGTAGTTTCCCATATATTTGTACTTTGGTTGGATGAGGCTTCCATGAGAGATTTTGAGCTCTCATGAGGAGGTGAGTGTAGGTTCCATCCAACCGCCTCTCAAGCTTTTTCGATAACGTCCAGGTTTCTGAGCCATATAGTAGAATTGGTTTGACTGTGGCTTTGAAGATTTCAAGTTTGAAGTCTCTACTTAGATTTGATGACCACATCTTATGCATGTCATTACAGGCTGACCCGTAATACAGACATCGCAAAGCTGTGGCCCCTCATTAGTATGGATACGTTTGTGTCTAGTCAAGTGACTATTAACAGAGAATGATTTACCACGGATATCACAGCAATATACTTTTACCCCCAGTATGAATACGTTTGTGACTAGTCAGGTGACTATTACAAGAGAATGATTTTCCACAGATATTACGATGAGATGGCTTCTTTCCTGCATGAGTACGTTTGTGTTAAGTCAAGTTACCCGCTTTGGGAGAATGTCTTACCTCAGTTCCCACTTCGGGAGATTGTCTTATCTCAGATCCCACAAAGATATGACTTCTCCCTTATGTGTATGTTTGTGCTAAGTCAAGTTACTCACTTTGGGAGATTGTCTTAACTCAGTTCTCACAAAGATATGACTTCTCCCTGAATGTGTATGTTTGTGCTGAGTCAAGTTATCGCTTTGGGAAATTGCCTTAACTCAGTTCCCACAAAGATATGACTTCTCCCTGTGTGTGTGTATGTTTGTGCTAAGTCAAGTTATCGCTTTGGGAAATTGCCTTAACTCAGTTCCCACAAAGATATGACTTCTCCCTGTATGTGTATGTTTGTGTTAAGTCAAGTTACCCACTTTGGGAGATTGTCTTAACTCAGATCTCACAAAGATATGACTTCTCCCTGTTTGTGTTAAGTCAAGTTACCCACTTTGGGAGAATGTCTTACCTCAGATCCCACAAAGATATGACTTCTCCCTGTGTGTGTATGTTTGTGTTAAGTCAAGTTACCCACTTTGGGAGATTGTCTTAACTCAGATCCCACAAAGATATGACTTCTCCCTGTATGTGTATGTTTGAGCTGAGTCAAGTTACTCACTTTGGGAGATCGTCTTTACTCAGTTCTCACAAAGATATGACTTCTCCCTGTTTGTGTTAAGTCAAGTTACCCGCTTTGGGAGATTGTCTTACCTCAGATCCTACCATGACATTGCCTCTTCCTGTATGAATACATTTTTGTGATTACTGGATTCAGAGAATAATTTTCCACAGATATCATGATGGTATTGCTTCTTCCCTGTATCTGTACGTTTGTGTATAGTTAAATTACTACTTTGAGAGGCCAATTTGCTACAGATATTAGAGTGATGGGGTCCTTCTCTCTCTTATATGAGGGTTTTTTTGTTTAGTTAAATTATTCATTATGGGAGAATATGAGAGATATCATTGCAATTCTATTTCGGTGGAGGCACATGGCTTAGGGGTTAGAGCAGCGGACTCGCGGTCGAGGGATTGCGGGTTCGAATCTCAGACCGGGCGATGTGTGTGTGTGTGTTTATGAGCGAAACACCTAAGCTCCACGCGACTCCTGCTGAAGGTGATGGCAAAACTTCTGCTGACTCTTTCGCCACAACTTTCTCTCACTCTTTCCTCCTGCATCTTGGAGCTCACCTGCGACAGACCGGCGTCCCATCCAGGTGGGGGAACCTATACGCCAAGGAAACCGGGAAACCGGTCCTTATGAGCCTTTCTAGCTCAAGAAGGAACAAACAACAAAATATCTTTGGCAATTCATTCTCTGAAAAGGGTCACTTAACTAAACATGTGAGTATTCACACACAAGTGTAACTATATGAATATCAAAATTTATTGCAACATGACAACAATCTCTATCTCTTCTCTATATATATAAACGGCAAAATGTCTGTGTGTGTGTCCTTTATACAAATCCACAATTTTTCAGTTAGGGGGCTCGCACTTTCTATGGTCATTCAAAACCGTCCAAGGGTGGTCGTGCACATCTTTACATTTCCCCGGTCACCCCACTAATCCATTAAAAAATCAATAGAAGTGACAATTTTTCAGTTAGAGGGCTCGTATTTTCTATGGTCCTTCTCCCTCTTATGAGGGTTTTTTTTTGTTTAGTTAAATTATTCATTATGGGAGAATATGAGAAATATCATTGCAATTCTATGGCGGTGGAGGCACATGGCTTAGGGGTTAGAGCACAAAGCCATTAAAAGATCAACAGAAGCGACTTTTTTGTGAATTTTCTATCCAAAACCCAATCAAAATGCCTGAAACTTCATACGCCAATTGAATGCCAGATAGCTGTATGTGACTGGTCGGCAATTTGGACAGTACTTGCGTGTATATGCATGCACTAGCGCCATGAACTGGCAACGGTTATGGGATATGCTAGAAACAACAACCAAATCTCTCTTAAATGGCACGCCTTCTCGTCTGAAAATATTTACTTTTTTTTTTATTGAAAAGTCTACAGTAGTTTTTAAGAGCTTAGTGCCCACAGAATCGACTAAAGATCCGTATATGCATCCACTAGCACAATGACCCGGCAACGGTTATGGGATATGCTAGAAACAACAGCCAAATCTCCCTTAAATGGCACACCTTCTCGTCTGAAAATATTTACTTTTTTTTTTATTGAAAAGTCTACAGTAGTTTTTAAGAGCTTAGTGCCCACAGAATCGACTAAAGATCCGTATATGCATCCACTAGCACAATGACCCGGCAACGGTTATGGGATATGCTAGAAACAACAGCCAAATCTCCCTTAAATGGCACACCTTCTCGTCTGAAAATATTTACTTTTTTTTTTATTGAAAAGTCTTCGATAGTTTTCAAAAGCTTAGTGCCCACAGAATCGACTAAAATTACCTATCACTGACGTCCGCCAAATTATTTTCTAGAAGTGACTTTTTTGTGAATTTTCTATCCAAAACCCAATCAAAATGCCTGAAGCTTGATACGCCAATTGAATGCCAGCTAGCTGTATGTGATTGGTCGGAGATTTGGACAGTACTCACGTGTGTGTTCACATGCACACAGCTGTATATACATGCACTAGCACCATGAACTGGCAACGCCGGGTCATACTGCTAATTATGAATATTTTTTTGTCTGCTAAAAGACAGGGATTTTTCCCTTTTCAAATTTGACATTATCAACTTCAATTTCATCATTGTCAACATCAAATTCAACAACATTGACCTGAATATAAAACGCATAATGGAAATATATGAACACAGCGAAGACTTTGATTCCTGAAGGTGATGGGACTGGGTTTTTGAGAAACTTGTTTAAGAGAGGAATGAACTGGAAATAATAATGAATAAAAGGTTAAACTGATGCTGACATTGTCTGTGTTATATTTTCATCATCGTCATCGTCATCTTCATCCTTTAGCGATATTTTCCATGTAGATGAGTGGAGTACTACACTACACTCCACTCTGATTTCAGCTGGTTTTTTCAGCTGCATTTATTCCTAAGGAAAACCAGTTTAGTGTGAGCTGGCTACTTCATATATATATATATATATATATTATATTAAATTAGAGATAAAACCACTATTAGGCAAATCAATCAGTGAAAATCATAAACCAATACATATCTTATATTAAACTTTTAATACTTTTTGATTGTTATATCTAAATATATAGAAAAATAATAATAAAATATAAAAAGCACCCACTACACTCATGGAGTGGTTTGCGTAAGGAAGAGCATCCAGCTGTAGAAACACTGCCAGATCAGACTGAAGCCTGGTGCAGCCTTCTGGCTTCCCAGACCCCGGTCGAACCATCCAACCCGTGCTAGCGTGGAAAACGGACGTTAAACGATAGTGATGATGATGATATATTTAAAAATTAAGTATAAATTATTAACTTAAATAATTTTTTAAATTTTGACTTTAATTTAAATATTTTAAATTTTATATATTTTTTATTAGTTTTATTTCTATGTATTGGTTTATGATTTTTACTGTTTGATTTGCCTAATAGTGGTTTTATCTCTAATTTAATATAATATATATATATATTTATACTATAAAATTAGATTTAATCCTAAATCTAATTTTTCCCTGTAAGTTTGGATTTACTCCCTAATATCATTATTATATATATACCGGAGTAAACACATAAATGTGAAACAAAGTGGAAAAAAAGTACTCAAATACCAGTGGTAGAGTAATATGCTTTATTTAAAGCAGCAGAAAATTCAACAAAACCTGTTACTCTGAGTTTCACGTTCCCGTTTGTCGGACAGTTTTTTCTAGCAAAAACTGTCCGACGAATAAGTCCTGAGGTCGATTTGCTCAACTAAAGGCGGTGCTCCAGCATGGCCGCAGTCAAATGACTGAAACAAGTAAAAGAGATATGATATTCCTATCATTATGGGTAATACCACATGTACCTTTTAGACTTTTCAAAGTGTGATGTAACTCTTTGGTATAACAATTGCATGCAGCTGAAGAGAGCTTTGAACCATCTGTTATGTCGATTATACACTGATGTAAGAACAGGTCGTTTATAAAGCTTGAAACACGTATACTGCGACATCCTTTGTGTTCTGATTTTGATTTTATTTGATATATATATATATATATACTAGCAGTATTGCCCCTGCGTTGCTCGGGTTTGTTTCGACCCTTTAAAATTGGAATTTTTGAAAAGTAAAAAATTTGCATTATTCTAAGTGAACGTTTTTCTGGTTGAAATACACTGAAAAATGGCGACACAGCAGTCAAAAAATCGTAAAAAATAAAGATTTTCATAGAAAAAAAAGCACCTTTTTAATGTAAATAATTTTTGGTGTTAACATGGTCTGATTTGAATTTTATCTTCTACGGAATGAAGAGCAAGCCTTCTTCTATCATACTCTCAATTTTGGTCAACTTGCGCCACAGGGTCTCGGAGGAGATAGTGTTAGTTGAAGGCTACCAAACCTGCCATACGCAGACAACTTCAGCTTTATATATATACTAGCAGTATCGCCCGGAGCTGCTCGGGTTTGTTTTGACACTTTAGAATTGAAATTTTTGAAAAGTAAAAATTTTGCATTATGTAGCTTGTTATTCTCTTTAAGTGAACATTTTTCTGGTTGAAATACACCGAAAAATCGTAAAATATAAAGATTTTCATAGAAAAAAGGCACCTTTTTGATGTAAATAATTTTTGGTGTTAACATGGTCTGATTTGAATTTTATCTTCTACGGAATGAAGAGCAAGCCTTCTTCTATCATACTCTCAATTTTGGTCAACTTGCGCCGCAGGGTCTCAGATGAAATAGTGTTAGTTGAAGGCTACCAAACGTGCCATACACAGACGACTTCAACTTTATATATATATATATTGGTAAAAATGGTAAGATAACAAAAGAAAGGAAGAGACCTCAATATTATGTAAATAGAGAAAATTTATCTGTCTTTATCTTTCGTCACATATATATATATATTATTGTATTTGGGTGGAGGCACAATGGCCCAGTGGTTTTGATTCCCACCCCACAACATAGACTGGTAGTTAGTGACTTTAGGATCAGGACTAGGAGGACAACCAGAAGACGACAAATATGGAGAAGAAGGATCTGGAAGCTTAAAGATCCTGCAAATGGACAGAGATTTAGGGACATATTACTTGAAGCCTCTGACGAAGTAGAAGGGGATAGAGCATCACAGGGGGTAGAAGACAGCTGGATGTTTCTAAGGGACAACCTGCTGAGAGCCACTGACCAGATCTGTGGCTGGTGCAAAGTCCCCTCTCGACCTAGAATAACGTGGTGGTGGAACAATATTGTAGACAGGGCTATTAGAGAAAAGAGACAGGCTTGGAAGGTCTGGAAAAATGGGGGTAGCAGGGGATTGTATCAGACTGCGAAAAGAGAAGCTAGGAGACAGGTTTATTTAGCCAGAGGGGAAGCAGATAAGAAAAAATTTGCCAATGTTCTGCGCCGTGAGGACCAAAGACTGGAGGTGTTTCGTGTTGCAAGACAGTGTGTGAGAGAGAATCGTGATGTGGTAGGAGAGAAGTGTGTTCGCATGGAAGATGGTTCACTTGCGCTAAATGAGGATGCAAAGAGAGAGGTTTGGAGATGCCACTATGAAAGGTTGCGGAATGAAGAAAATGAATGGGATAAAGAGAGTCTGCCGAATGTTGACCCAACAGGGACCAGCTATCCGAGTTGATAGTTCCGTGGTAGCTAAGGCAATTAGAAGCATGAAGACAGGGAAAGCCCCAGGCCCATCAGGAATCACTGCAGAGATGCTCAAAATGTCTGGTAGTGTCGGCTATAGCCTAGTCACCCGTATAGTTAATCAGGTGATACACAAAGGGGTCATACCCAATGACTGGTGTAGCAGTATAATAGTAAACTGCTACAAAGGTAAAGGTGATGCCCTAGATACAAATAACTACAGAGGTATCAAGCTGTTGGATCAGGTGATGAAGGTTACGGAGAGGGTCATAGCCCAACTAATTAGAGAGAGAGTTAGTTTAGATGAGATGCAGTTTGGGTTTGTGCCAGGGAAAAGTACTACTGATGCTATATTCCTGGTAAGGCAGCTGCAGGAGAAATACCTAGCCAAAGATAAGCCCCTGTACCTGGCTTTTGTTGACATGGAG
>NW_021830470.1:2500-15000 GCF_006345805.1 Octopus sinensis | reverse complement strand
ATAGAATAACTACTAGGCTTACAAAGAACAAGTCCTGGGGGTCGATTTGCTCGCGACTAAAAGCCGGTGCTCCAGCATGGCCACAAGCGACGTTATTGCCAGAACGAGACAGAGAGAGACACGGGAGCAAGTCCAACCAATCAGTAGCGCCATCTACTGGAGAAGTTACGTACTATCACATAAAGGGACGCTACTTCGGTACACTTTAACCTCGGTCCAATTAAATTGGCAATTAGTGCGTCAATTACCAAGCACTGACTCGCTGTTTATATCCGAATAAGGTAAGTAGAGAAAGATTTACTTTAATTCTGATGATAATACTAGTAATAATTAATCAATAATAATATAAATGATAGAATTATGTGAATCTTTCTTTGTTATAGTAATTATTTCGACGCTAAAACGTAACATAAGGAAAATATATTCCCTCGTCTTAATTAATAAATAACTTCTTAACTGAAATATTGATTTGCTAATGAAAATCTATGATCGATTGTTACATGTGATATGAAATAAATTAATTACTAAAATGAGAGTGAAACAGTGTAATTACGGTAAATTCTCGATTATAATCCGCCCTTTTTTCCCAAAATTTAGAGGTCAAAATCCCTAGTATATACTATATACGAGGTTAAAAATGAGTCACTAATACTAACTACTATATTGTACTATACATTGGATAATGTAGTCCTAGATACACTATGCCTGCATAAAAGGTGGGATGGTCACAGCTGGAATATCTTTGATCATAAGTCTGTCTGTGTGGATCTGGGCTGACCTGGGGCTAAACAAAGACAGTTATAGCCACTAACACTTACTACTATACTATACATTAGATGATGTACCGTAAATCCCCGAGGATAATCCGCATTTTCCCCCCAAAATTTAAAGGTCAAAATCCCAAGTGCGTACTATATACGAGGTTAAAAATGAAAATTATTTCCTAAGCAATGTCCGAGTCTCTATTTGCTGTCCGGCAATGTTTATTCAGACGCATTTCGTGATGTCGGGCGCGACAATACCTTAAGCTAACCCTGAAAGCAATGAAGTCATAAAAGAATCATCCATAACTTGCAGTAAGCAACATTTATTAAACGTTATTACTGTTATTTCTTTATTTTCTGCAAACAAAATGCACAAAAAAGCTACACGTTTGCATTATGTTATATATACAATAATAATAAAGGACGTTACCGTATACATTTTTACAAACCAAGGACTTTATATAGACCTCCTTGACTCATGTTAGAGAAGGGGTGTGTATTATACACAAGGTTTATGTTTTTCAGAGGTACAGCCCCCTAAACTTGCAGTAAGCAACATTTATTAAACGTTCTTACTGTTATTTCTTTATTTTCTGCAAACAAAATGCACAAAAAAGCTACACGTTTGCATTATGTTATATATACAATAATAATAAAGGACGTTACTGTAAACAGTTTTACAAACCAAGGATGTTATATAGATCTGGTTAAACTAAAGCGTTTGACCCTGTCAACGAAACAAGAAAAATATAGTGTAATCGGGAATTTCCGAAAGCGTCTGAGGGGCTGACCCGGGCACCAAAACAAAAAAAAAATAGTGTAATAGGTGTAAAACAACTTGCTCTAAACGAATATTATGAAAATAATGCGCGCTCGCGAAAGGGGGGTGGGGGAGAGGCCTCAGAAAATTCACATCTTCAGTCCATGGCCTTTAAACTTAAGAAAAAAAAATAGTGTAATTGGTGTAAAACTACTTGTTCTAAACGATTATCAAGAACACACACTCACACATGAATCATAAACTCCGTATTTTTTGACGTATTTCGCAAAAAAAATAAATAAAGAGAAGAAATTCCTGAAAAAGTGAAGAAATGTTGGATCTCCCCCATGTGAATCAAAATACGTGTCAGAAACATCTTGAAATACTACAGAAATTATGTTACGAAAATGATAATGTAGGAGTGGCTGTGTGGTAAGTAGCTTGCTAACCAACCACATGGTTCCGGGTTCAATCCCACTGTGTGGCATCTTGGGCAAGTGTCTTCTACTATAGCCTCGGGCCGACCAATGCCTTGTGAGTGGATTTGGTAGACAGAAACTGAAAGAAGCCTGTCGTATATATGTATATATATATATGTGTGTGTGTGTGTGTGTGTCTGTGTTTGTCCCCCTAGCATTGCTTGACAACCGATGCTGGTGTGTTTACGTCCCCATCACTTAGCGGTTCGGCAAAAAGAGACCGATAGAATAAATACTGGGCTTACAAAGAATAAGTCCCAGGGTCGATTTGCTTGACTAAAGGCGGTGCTCCTGCTTTCTATAAATAGGAATCTAGAGAGGTATTGCTTTAAGAAACAGACACAAATGGCTGGGCAAACAACTGTGCACTGACGCATTTATAGGATCAACAAAATTTTCGCTGTGGTTGACCCGAAAGTAGGTATAGCCGAGATTTCCCAGAGAATTATACGCAGCCCAAGAATCGCTAAATACTATGTGGAGGCGCAATGGCCCAGTGGTTAGGGCAGCGGACTCATGGTTTCGATTCCCAGACCGGGCGTTGTGAGTGTTTATTGAGCAAAAACACCTAAAAGCTCCACGAGGCTCCGGCAGGGGATGGTGGTAATCCCTGCTGTACTCTTTCACCACTCTTTCTCTCACTCTTACTTCCTGTTTCTGTTGTACCTGTATTTCAAAGGGCCAGCCTTGTCACTTTCTGTGTCACGCTGAATATCCCCGAGAACTATGTTAAGGGTACACGTGTCTGTGGAGTGCTCAGCCACTTGCACGTTAATTTCACGAGCAGGCTGTTCCATTGATCAGATCAACCGGAACCCTCGTTGTCATAACCGACGGAGTGTTCTTTTAATATACTATGGACCCTTGGTGTATATATCGAGTAATTAAGGGGATCAGTTTGGCAGCATCTTGCCTTTCCTTTTCACCACACTCAGATGAAAGAGGGATCAAAACTTTTTTTTTGGCTACTCTCTCTATCCCACCGAAAAGCCAGATAGTTTTTGTGAGTCTTCCACAATTATATTTTCTTCTTACGATAACTCTTTACTCTTTTACTTGTTTCAGTCATTTGACTGCGGCCATGCTGGAGCACCGCCTTTAGTCGAGCAAATCGACCCCGAGTCTTATTCTTTGTAAGCCCAGTACTTATTCTATTGGTCTCTTTTTGCCGAATCGCTAAGTGACGGGGGCGTAAACACACCAACATCGGTTATCAAGCAATGCTAGGGGGACAAACATAGACACACAAACACACACTAATACACACACATACATACATATGTACATATATACGACAGGCTTCTTCCAGTTTCCGTCTACCAAATCCACTCACAAAGCATTGGTCGGCCCGGGGCTATAGCAGAAGACACTTGCCCAAGGTGCCACGCAGTGGGACTGAACCCGGAACCATGTGGTTGGTAAGCAAGCTACTTACCACACAGCCACTCCTGCGCCTATATACATATATACGACAGGCTTCTTTCAGTTTCCGTCTACCAAATCCACTCACAAGGCATTGGTCGGCCCGGGGCTATAGCAGAAGACACTTGCCCAAGATGCCACGCAGTGGGACTGAACCTGGAACCATGTATTTGGTTAGAAAGCTACTTACCTCACAGCCACTCCTGCGCCTAACCGTCTCATCAATTTCTACTTCAACTCCTGGTCCACCGATTTGATCCTGGTAATTCTCTACCCAATGCTGACAAACCTCCGAACAGAAGGATCGCCAATCAATCGAGGTCGGACATGAAATGTTTAAATTTTCCATGACTAATGCATGCGACCAACAGTCTGTGAGAAAGTACTTTACAAATAACAGGACTTTACAGGGTGGTATCTGACTCCGCTCCAAAAAAAGTGTTGTAGTATCTCTTTACTCTTTTACATGTTTCAGTCATTTGACTGCGGCCATGCTGGAGCACCGCCTTTAGTCGAGCAAATCGACCCCGGGACTTATTCTTTGTAAGCCCAGTACTTATTCTATCGGTCTCTTTTGCTGAACCGCTAAGTGACGGGGACGTAAACACACCAGCATCGGTTATCAAGCAATGCTAGGGAGACAAACACAGACACACAAACACATACATATATATATACATATATACGACAGGCTTCTTTCAGTTTCCGTCTACCAAATCCACTCACAAGGCATTGGTCGGCCCGGGGCTATAGCAGAAGAAAACTTGACCAAGATGCCACGCAGTGGGACTGAGCCTGGAACCATATGGTTGGTAAGCAAGCTACTTACCACACAGCCACTCCTGCACCTATATATATATATATATACATATATACGACAGGCTTCTTTCAGTTTCCATCTACCAAATCCACTCACAAGGCATTGGTCGGCCCGGGGCTATAGCAGAAGGCATTTGCCCAAGGTGCCACGCAGTGGGACTGAACCCGGAACCATGTGGTTTGTAAGCAAGCTACTTACCACACAGCCACTCCTGTGCCTATATATATATATATATACATATATACGACAGGCTTCTTTCAGTTTCCGTCTACCAAATCCACTCACAAGGCATTGGTCGGCCCGGGGCTATAGCAGAAGAAAACTTGACCAAGATGCCACGCAGTGGGACTGAACCCGGAACCATGTGGTTAGTTAGCAAGCTACTTACCACACAGCCACTCCTGCGCCTATAGTATAGGGATATAGGATATCCACATTCCGTGGGCCCCTTTGTCTTCGACGGTGAACGGTCCTTCGACATCGGAAGATGCTTGTGTTTCCGCGGAGTGTACATGGTAAATAACATCTAAAGCAATCTACTGAACTGGGAATGACATTGTGTTTGCGAAAGAAATCTAGTGTCTCACTGTCATTACTAAATCGGCGAATTCCATCTTGTAATGTTAATTCACATGAATTACAAAGAAGATCAAGGTCTTGGGACACAAAACTCCACTTGTGAAGACCTGTTGAGGCATGTGAAAATCAAAATCGTAATCTATCAACATCAGTGGAATTTGTAGCTGTGATACCAGTGCCGGTGACACATAAGAGAACCATCCGAATGTGGCTGTAGCCAGCGCCGCCCTGGCTGGCTTCCGTGCCGGTGGCATGTAAAAAGCACCATCTGATCGTGGCCGTTTGCCAGCTTCGTCTGGCCCCCATGCCGGTGGCACGTAAAAAGCACCATGCGACTGTGGCTGTTTGCCAGCCCTGTCTGGCCCCCGTGTTGGTGGCACGTAAAAAGCACCATCCGACCGTGGCTGTTTGCCAGCCCTGTCTGGCCCCCGTGTTGGTGGCATGTAAAAAGCACCATCCGACCGTGGCTGTTTGCCAGCCTCGTCTGGCCCCCGTGTCGGTGGCACGTAAAAAGCACCATCCGACCGTGGCTGTTTGCCAGCCTTGTCTGACCCCCGTGTCGGTGGCATGTAAAAAGCACCATCCGACCGTGGCTGTTTGCCAGCCCTGTCTGGCCCCCGTGTTGGTGGCACGTAAAAAGCACCATCCGACCGTGGCTGTTTGCCAGCCTTGTCTGACCCCCGTGCCGGTGGCACGTAAAAAGCATCAATCCGACCGTGGCTGTTTGCCAGCCTCGTCTGGCCCCCATGCCGGTGGCACGTAAAAAGCACCATCCGACCGTGGCTGTTTGCCAGCCTCGTCTGGCCCCCATGCCGGTGGCACGTAAAAAGCACCATGCGACCGTGGCTGTTTGCCAGCCCTGTCTGGCCCCCGTGTTGGTGGCACGTAAAAAGCACCATGCGACCGTGGCTGTTTGCCAGCCCTGTCTGGCCCCCGTGTTGGTGGCACGTAAAAAGCACCATGCGACCGTGGCTGTTTGCCAGCCTCGTCTGGCCCCCGTGTCGGTGGCACGTAAAAAGCACCATGCGACCGTGGCTGTTTGCCAGCCCTGTCTGGCCCCCGTGTTGGTGGCACGTAAAAAGCACCATGCGACCGTGGCTGTTTGCCAGCCTCGTCTGGCCCCCGTGTTGGTGGCACGTAAAAAGCACCATGCGACCGTGGCTGTTTGCCAGCCTCGTCTGGGTGGCACGTAAAAAGCACCATCCGACCGTGGCTGTTTGCCAGCTTCGTCTGGCCCCCGTGTTGGTGGCACGTAAAAAGCACCATCCAACCGTGGCCATTTGCCAGTTCCGCCCGGCCCCCATGCCGGTGGCACGTAAAAAGCACGCACTACACTCATGGAGTGGTTGGTGTAAGGAAGGGCATCCAGCCGTAGAAACACTGCCAGATCAGACCGGAGCCTGGTGCAGCCTTCTGGCTTCCCAGACCCCAGTTGAACCGTCCAACCCATGCCAGCATGGAAAGCGGACGCTAAACGATGATGATGATGAAGTGTATAATACAATTTAACGCTTGTGTATCCACGGCTTCTAAGAAACTCATTTACTGCACTTTTCTGGGGACCCCTTCATAGAATCAGTTAGGGACCATGCTCACTGAATTGGTGACACTAGAAATGGACACTTACTAGAATATTATTAAGTGACCCCATCGAGGTTACAGTAAAGATATAGCAGTGAAAAACCCGTAAAAGAAAGGAGAAAATATGCTCCCTAATCTTAGAAGTATCAAACATTGATATTTCTGAAAGGTATCGGCAAATAAATTTAGGGTGTAGCATATTTGTGATGGTATGCCATTTTTTTGTCATGCCTCAATGAACTCCGACTTATACTCTTTACTCTCTTCTACTTGTGTCAGTCATTTGACTGCGGCCATGCTGGAGCACCGCCTTTTAATCGAGCAACTCGACCCCGGGACTTATTCTTTTGTAAGCTCAGTACTTATTCTATCGGTCTCTTTTGCCGAACCGCTAAGTTTACTGTTTTACTTGTTTCAGTCATTTGACTGCGGCCATGCTGGAGCACCGCCTTTTAATCGAGCAACTCGACCCCGGGACTATTCTTTTGTAAGCTCAGTACTTATTCTATCGGTCTCTTTTGCCGAACCGCTAAGTTTACTGTTTTACTTGTTTCAGTCATTTGACTGCGGCCATGCTGGAGCACCGCCTTTTAATCGAGCAACTCGACCCCGGGACTTATTCTTTTGTAAGCTCAGTACTTATTCTATCGGTCTCTTTTGCCGAACCGCTAAGCAACGGGGACATAAACACGCCAGCATCGGTTGTCAAGCAATACTAGGGGCACAAACACAGACACACTAACACACACACACATATATATATATACATATTTACGACGGGCTTCTTTCAGTTTCCGTCTACCAAATCCACTCACAAGGCTTTGGTCGGCCCGAGGCTATAGCAGAAGACACTTGCCCAAGGTGCCACGCAGTGGGACTGAAACCGGAACCATGTGGTTGGTAAACAAGCTACTTACCACACAGCCACTCCTGCGCCAAGCATGGACAGTAAATGTAGGACAATGGTAGTGATATAAAAGGCGGCAAGCTGGCAGAAACGTTAGCACGTCGGTCGAAATGCTTAGCGGTATTTCGTCTGCCGTTACGTTCTGAGTTCAAATTCCGCCGAGGTCGACTTTGCCTTTCATCCTTTCGGGGTTGATAAATTAAGTACCAGTTACGCACTGGGGTTGATGTAATCGACTTAATACCTATGTCTGTCCTTGTTTGTCCCCTCTGTGTTTAACCCCCTGTGGGTAATAAAGAAATAGGTAGTGATATAAAATCTGCAATGTTTAATTACTTATGTTGGTCAACTATCCAGTTTTATCTTACTGCTTCTTTTCCTATTTCAGAATATCAGAACATGTTGACGTGAAGGAAATCTCTCCATTCAGAAGTGTCTTTGATATTCTCATCACCTAAAGGAAGACAATATATTTATAAGGAGCATTCATGAATTAGTCTACCTCTGTATATAAATACAGTCTATAACAAGGAACAGCGGAATATTTTTCTTTCTCTGGAATGTGGAGGAGGTGATTGCGTTCCTGGTGAATTAAAGTTGGATAAATTTACAAAGGAGTTGACAATTTCCATCTGCTGTTTTAGATATCGAGTAAGATCGTGGATGGAAAGAAAGATTGCATCAAGTTATTCTCTGAATGAAGTGACACAACGGAACATAAACATATTCATAGAAATGAAAAACACATTATCTTTGTGATATGTATGATAAGGAATTCTCTCATAATGAATAATTTAAGTAAACCAGAAATCCCCGACACAGAGGCAAAGGTATATAATTGTAATATCTGTGGTAAATCATTCTCTCAAAGAAGTGATTTATCTGGACACCAATGTACACATACTGGAGAGAAGCCATTTCATTGTGATATCTGTGGTAAATCATTCCCTCACAATAGTAAGTTAACTAGTCACACACATACACACACAGAAGGGCCACATCATTGCAATATCTGTGGTAAAACATTCTTTCGGGCCAGTCACTTAAAAACACACAAACGTATTCATACAGGAGAGAAACCATATCGTTGTGATATTTGCGGTAAATCATTCTCTTGTCATGGTAACTTGACTACTCACTCGCGTATTCATTCTGGAGAGAAACCATATCACTGCGATATCTGTGGTAAATCGTTCCTTCAAAATAGTCACTTGGCTAAACACAAGCGTGTTCATACAGGAGAGAAACCAGATCACTGTGAGATCTGTGGTAAATCATTTTTTGAAAGGGGCAATTTAACTAAACACCAGCGCATTCATACAGGGGAGAAGCCTTATAATTGCGATATTTGTGACGAATCCTTTTACGCCGCTGGTAACATGAAACAGCATAAACGTATCCATACAGGAGAAAAACCATATCAGTGTGATATCTGTGGTAAATCATTTTCTGCAGCTAGTAATTTAACTATTCACAAACGTATTCATACAGGAGAGAAACCATATCGTTGTAATATCTGTGGTGAATCATTCTCGCAAACAAGTATTTTAACGAGACACAAACGTGTTCATACAGGAGAGAGACCATATCACTGTGATATCTGTGGTAAATCATTCTCTGAAAATAACGTTTTAACTAAACATAAGCATATTCATACTGGGGAGAAGACCTATCACTGTGGTATCTGTGGTAAATCATTCTCTTGTAATAGCCAGTTGACGAATCACAAACGTGTTCATACAGGAGAGAAACCATATCACTGTGATATCTGTGGTAAATCATTCTCTCAAAGCACTCACTTGACTAATCACAAGCCTACACACACAGGGGAGAAACCATATCATTGTGATATCTGTGGTAAATCATTCTCTCGTAATAGTCAATTGGTTACTCACAAACGCATTCATACAGGAGAGAGACCATATCATTGCGATGTCTGTGGTAAATCATTCTCTCAAAGTCATCACTTGACTAAACACACACATACACATACAAGAGAGAAGCCATAACCTTGCATTGGCTATTGTGATACTTTTTTGTAAATGGTGTTTTAACTATACAGGAAAATGTTCCTACCAGACTAACCCTGTCATGGTCATTCTCTGATAGACCTAACTTAAATGTCCATCAATGAATTCCTTCAAGAGAGAACCCATGTCACTGTGACAAATCATTCTCTCGAAAAAGCCACATGCATACACATGTGGGTATTTACGCAGACATGTAACTGTATCAATGTCAAAACTTATTAAAGCAATACAATAAACAACTCTGTTTGGTCTGCTAAAACACAGGCTTTTTCCTTTCGTCAACTCTGACGTTGTCAACTTTGATGTCGTCAACTTCAATACTGTCAGTGTCAATCTCAAATTTGCCGTCATCTGTAAAAATATTCTTTTCTACTCTAGGTTACAAGGCCCGAAATTTTGGAGGAGGGGACCAGTCAATTAGATTGACCCCCACTACGCAACTGGTACTTAATTAATCGACCCCGAAAGGATGAAAGGCAAAGTCGACCTTGGCAGAATTTGAACTCAGAATGTAAAGACGGACGAAATACCGCTAAACATTTCGCCTGGCGTGCTAACGTTACTTCCAGCGGTATTTCGTCTGTCTTTACGTTCTGAGTTCAAATTCTGCCGAGGTCGACTTTGCCTTTCATTCTTTCGGGGTCGATAAATTAAGTACCAGTTACGCACTGGGGTCGATGTAATCGATTTAATCCGTGTGTCTGTCCTTGTTTGTCCCCTCTGTGTTTAGCCCCTTGTGGGTAGTAAAGAAATAGGTGTTTCGTCTGTCTTTACGTTCTGAGTTCAAATTCTGCCGAGGTCGACTTTGCCTTTCATCCTTTCGGGGTTGATTAAATAAGTACCATTTACGCACTGGGGTCGATATAAAATATTGACACTTGACATAACTTGATTACTGAAATTGCGTTTGGCTGGACTTTGAGGAATTTGTTTAAAAAAGAATAATATCGAAAAAGCCCCATGCATGAACATGTGGTTATCCACACAAATATAATTGTATTAGTGTCAAAATTTAATACCTAACGATTACATCGACCCCAGTGCGTAACTGGTACTTAATTTATCGACCCCGAATGGATGAAAGGCAAAGTCGACCTCGGCGGAATTTGAACTCAGACGAAATACTGCTAAGCATTTCGCCCGACGTGCTAACCTTTCTGCCAGATCGCCAAGATCCCCATGATCTTAATAAAGATTCCCTTTCATAGTAGTTCTCTAATTCTCTCCTAGATGGCTCTACCGACTGGTGGGATTCCTTTCAGTTTCCCCCTTAGTTTCATTCTGTTAATATCTGTATTGTGTGTCAAGGCGCTCATTAATATTAATTACACTAATTAGTTATCGGTCTGTGATTTGCAGTTTTTGTCTGAATACGGTAAGTTGACAATGATGATAATAATACTACTAATAACAATGTAATTAATAGAATTCTGTGAACTTCTCGGTGTCACAGTAATTATTTCGAATTTTGTCTGCTAAAAGACAATTTTTTTCCCTTCAACTTTAATATCGTCAATGTGAACCTGAAATTTGTGATCATCCGTAAAAATATTGACTCTGAGATAACTTGATTACTGAAAATGCCTGCAGTTGGGTTTTGAGGAATTTGTCAAAAAAGAATAATAAATAAAAAGTTTATTTTGTGTTTGTGTTGTTACTCTATATCTAGACCCTGTCCCCTTTCTACCTTAAACCCCTCAACTGGAACGAAGGGACATTCCTTTAATACTACTTTCCTCCCTCCCAGTTGTGGGCTATTTTGTCTTACAGGGTCCTTAGTGACCCTTTCAGTTTTGTTGTCACGTAAAAATCACTGGTGATGCTGCCAAGAGAAAAGCAGTTGTGCTGGTGCCATGGAAAGAGGATGGTGCTTCCACCATATCAAAGGCCCTGGTGCTGGACCCATATTACAAGCACTGGTCACAGGGGTAAATAAATAGCACAGATGCTGGTCCCAGGAAAAAACCACTGGTGATGGTTCCACATGAAAAGCTATACTAGAGGGGTCACCCAAAAAGCACGGATGATGGTGCAACTTGTAAATCATTGGTGATGGTACCACAGAAAAAGGGTCACTGATGATGGTGTCTCGTTAGAAGAACTGGTGACGGTGATACATGAAATGCATGGGTAAGGGGCTCACATTATAAGCACAGGTACTATTACCATTAAAGGCGGCGAGATGGCAGATACGTTAGCACGCCTGGCAAAAAGCGTAGACATTACATTCTGAGTTCAAATTCCGCCGAGGTCGCCTTTGCCTTTCATCCTTGCGGGGTCGATTAAATAAGTATCAGTTACGCACTGGGATCAATGTAATCGACTTAATCCCTTTGTCTGTCCTTGTTTGTCCCCTCTGTGTTTAGCCTCTTGTGGGTAATAAAGAAATAGGTACTATTACCATCTCAGCACTGACCAGAATGGCTTTGAAGGATTTGGATAAAACAAGAATTTAGTAGAAGGCCCACACCTAAGGTGCCATGCAGTGGCACTGAGCCCACACTTAAGGTGCCATGCAGTGGCACTGAGCCCACACTTAAGGTACCATGCAGTGGCACTGAGCCCACACTTAAGGTGCCATGCAGTGGCACTGAGCCCACACTTAAGGTGCCAAGCAGTGGCACTGAGCCCACACTTAAGGTGCCATGCAGTGGCACTGAGCCCAGGGATCTTTTCCGTTTGAATGGCAGTTTTTTCTAGTGGGGTCATGTGAAATTGTCACCCATAATTATGACCCTAGTATCGATCTATTGCATTTCAATCTGTTTTTGGGTTTGGGTTGGGGGTGGGGAAAGGGTATCTTTTTTTCTTCACAAATGTAAATAAACCCAATCTGTTTCTTAAACGAGGGACATATTCATACGGCACAGAATGTTTTTTACCTCAATAGACGTCAGTGATTGGTTGCAATTGCAGAAATTGAAGACAAAAAAAAACAACAAATATCTTACAAACTATAGAATTTTCTCAATAAAGCCAAGAGAAAAAGATGTTTTATAAACACATTCTACCAGTATACGAAGTTTAAAAGTGTTTAGTTACGTGGAAATTATTTTTAAAAACTGCCGGTCAAACAGAAAAGACCCAAATATCTTACAAACTATAGAGTTTTCTCAATAAAGCCAAGAGAAAAAGATGTTTTATAAACACATTCTACC
>NW_021830469.1:70000-72801 GCF_006345805.1 Octopus sinensis | reverse complement strand
ACACACACAACACATGCACACACTCAGACACACACGCACAAACACACGCAAACACACACACACACGCACACACACACAAAAGCAACAGACACACACAACATACACACGCACACACACACACACGCACACACACAAAAGCACACAGACACACAAACACACACACACACACACACACACACACACACACATCTAATTAAAAGAAAAGTTCAATCGAGGGACTCTTTCCCTTCAGTATCGTGTTTATTATAGAGATTATGTAACAAATTACGCTTTACCCTTCTATATTTAACTCTCTCCGTTTGTATTCCTTATTTTTGCTTCTGGTGTCTTCTGGATTTCTATTAGAAACATTTACCTGGGAATTTACTTAAGGTGAAAAAAAAAAAAAAATCGTATGCAACAGATAAGGGATCTTTTCGGTTTGAACGGCAGTTTTTTCTAGCGGTGTCATATGAAATTGTCACTCATAATTATGACCCTAGTATCGATTTATTGCATTTCAATCTGTTTTAGAGTTAGGGTTAGGGTTAGGGTTAGGAGTGGGGGGAAGGGTATATTTTTTTCTTCACAAATGTAAATAAACCCAATGTGTTTCTTAAACGAGGGACATATTCATACGGCACAGAATGTTTTCACCTCAATTAGACGTCATTGATTGGTTGAAATTTCAGAAATTGAAGAAAAAAAACAACAAATATCTTACAAACTATAGAATTTTCTCAATAAAGCCAAGATGTTTTATAAACACATTCTACCAGTATACGAAGTTTAAAAGTGTTTAGTTACATAGAAATTATGTTAAAAAAAACTGCCGTTCAAACCGAAAAGATCCCAGATAAGTCGTCTTGATAACATATTTCTGTGTAGCCGACCTTTAGCTGTTATTTTTAGCCTAACGAGTTTCCTGGTGAGGATTTCGTTTGTCTTTATTGCTCGTTTGTTGCTTCCGTAGAAATCTACGGATGCACAAACGCACAAAACGGAGAAAAAGAAACAAATATAGACAACTTGTTCCGAAACACTCCCGAATGGGGAACAGTTCTCAAAAATAACCCCCGTTTTTCCCCTGTCCCCGGAACCTACATTGTCCGAGGTATATTTGTAGAGGATTTCATTAAAAAATATTCATTTCTTGAAAGTAAAGACAAATTGAAGTGGACTCCGGTGAATTTTCCGAAATTCCCTCCCCCTTCCTAACCCCCTTCCCATCATTTTATATACTCGGAATCAACATAATACATTGCATATTCGTAAAAAATTTCACGGAAAAATATCCATTTTTCTGAAAGTTATGATCAACCAAAGTCGGTGGCGAGAAATCTGTAGTTATGCCTGAGTAGTGTCCCTTTAATATCACAAAAATTTAAAAAAAATTGAGAATTAAATTTAAATATCTTTGTTTCTAATGAATGAAATTTTACGAATCCTTTACCAATATATTCCTTTAACATTTCTCTTTCATATTAATATCAATATAATAGTTTTTAAACAAAATTTTTTAAATGGCATGGATTCAAAGTGTCACTGTTGGGTGTTACTACCCGTAAGTCAACCAGTTTGGTGTATAACTTTTTTTCTCTTAACTTTTGTTCTACTGCACCAGATTTTAAGTATTTCATGTGTAAACTAGCACTATCGCCCGGCGTTGCTCGGGTTTGTAAGGGAAATAACTATATAAGCATTTTTAGAGAGTAACCGAGCAAAAATCATTAAAAATGCGGAAAAATGATGGTAATTTTTTTTTTAATCGTAGACTCATCGTAGACGCGCGCTAATAACCAGAAGGGCTCGATATGAATGACGACTATAAGACACCCGCTTTTGGTTAAACTGCACCACAAAATGTGGGAGTAGTTAGGAATCTAAATCGGAGTAGACAGACAGACAGACAGACACACACACACACACACAACTTTAGCTTTATATATAAAGACTAGCAGTATCGCCCGGCGTTGCTCGGGTTTGTAAGGGAAATAACTATATAAGAATTTTTAGAGAGTTACTTCCCTTATGTAAACCGAGCAAAAATCATTAAAAATGCGGAAACATGATGGTAAATTTTTTTTAAATCGTAGACTCATTGTAGACGCGCGCTAATACCCAGAAGGGCTCGATATGAGTGACGACTATAAGACACCCGGTTTTGGTTAAACTGCACCGTAAAATGTAGGAGTAGTTAGGAATCTAAATCGGAGTAGACAGACACACACACAACTTTAGTTTTATATATAAAGATGTAGCTCGTCAAACGTAATTCGAAAAACGAAATCTGATTTCGATTAGAACTGAATTAGTGAGACTGCTTGGAAGACGCCGACTGCGACAAAAAAGCTACGTTGAGAATATTACTCAACTACTAACGTAGTCGAATGACATATGTATGTTGAAAGCTGTGAACTGTCAGAATGGTTAGCATGCCAGGCAATTATGCTTAGCGGCATTTCGTCCGTCTTTTACATTTTGAGAATATATATTGTGAGAATAGGCGTAGGAGTGGCTGTGTGGTAAGTTCATGGTTCTGTATTCAGTCCCACTGCGTGGCACCTTCGGCAAGTGTCTTCTAATATAACCTCGAGTCGACCAAAGCCTTGTGAGTGGATTTGGTAGACGGAAACTGGAAGAAACCCGTTGTATATATGTATATATATGTATGTGTGTGTATATGTTTGTGTGTCTGTGCTTATCCCCCCCACCCAACGTCGCTTGACAACCGAAGCTGGTGTGTCTACGTCGCCGTAACTTAGCGGTTCGGCAAAAGCGACCGATAAAATAAGTACTAGGCTTACAAAGAATAAGTCCTG
>NW_021830469.1:60000-65000 GCF_006345805.1 Octopus sinensis | reverse complement strand
AGAATATTTGCTGTAGGCCATCTTTTATACCAAGACAAAACAATGTACATGATAACACTTCCAATCAGTTAAGATCAGAAGCCATGAGAGCCATTGTCTGGTACTGCATCAGGGTAGACATGTACACTGGGGTCGATGTAATCGACTTAAATATTCCCCTAATTTGAGGCCTTGCGCTTCGAGTGGAAAGGGTTATTATTATCATTATTTATATTATATTATTACTATTACTATTATTATATTATTCAGTAGTTTTATTTTTATAGCGTGCTCTTTCACTTCACTACCGAGCGCAGCTCTGTGTGCCTTGGGTATGTGCTGTGATTGTGTTGTGATGCTCTGATGGTTATTGTATGGAAAGCTGTCTGTAGGATGTGTGCAGTGCCTAGTAGTGCAATTTTCTGTATGGTATATGTGTTTTGTAAGTTATTATTATTATTATTATTATATTATTATTATTATTATTATTATTATTATTATTATTATTATTATATTATTATTATTATTATTATTATTATATTATTATTTATATTTTATAAGGAGTGCGAGCTGGCAGAAACGTTAGCATGCCGGGCGAAATGCTTAACGGTATTTCGTCTGTCTTTATGTTCTGATTTCAAATTCCGTCAAGGTCGGCTTTGCTTTTCATCCTTTCAGGGTCGATAAATTAAATACCAATTGCGTACAAGGGTCTGCATAATCGACTGGTACTCTCCCCAAAATTTCGGGCCTTGTGCCTAAAGTAAAAAAGATTATTATTGTTATTATCATTGCCTTTGCACAGTTTCTACGGTGTTCACTACCAGTGAACTAAGGTAACAACTCTTGTTTTTCAAACACCTTATGGAGTAATCGAGTGGTTCCAAGCAGTACTGTTTTCTGCAAGTGCTCGCCCTTTTTGCAGCCCCTGTTTGTTCCATGTACTTCTCGAGATTTTTGCCATGTTCCCTGGGCTCCGACAATTATTGGTACCACTACCACCTTTATCATCGACCACAACTGCTTAATTTCCCTAACTAACTTGTCTATTATTATTATTATTATATTATTATTATTATTATTATTATATATTATTATTATTATTATCATCATCATTATTATTATTATTATTGTTGAGGTGAGGAGGAGCAGTGATGCCATCAAAGTGACACTGGGGTAAAATATACGAAGCCCAGTATACCCATCATGACTACCCGTCTGATAAGGGTACACTAGGCACATGCATCACAACCATATGTGCCGCGACATGGTGATCTCACGTCAAGATAAACAGCACATGACCTTGCAGGTGGGGCCCAGTTAGAATTTTGTTCTGGTCGAGTAGCCCATCCCGCTCAAAGGGTCCCTGAATAAGGGTTGCTTAAGGATTTTGAACGAAACACCCATGTTTTCGAAGGTGAATTATCCAAACCTCCAAGAGTTCCTCTCAACACATGGCTATGATGCTCCCCCACTACTTCTGCTCGTGATCAGAGATGCACATATCGTCAGCCACCAAGGGACATGCTCAACTGGTCTAAGGTCAAACAACTGACAAGCAAATCTGTGGTATTGAGCAGAATATTTGCTGTAGGCCATCTTTTATACCAAAACAAAACAATGTACATGATAACACTTCCAATCAGTTAAGATGAGAAGCCATGAGAGCCACTGCTTGGTACTGCATCAGGGCATCTATCATTGTTGTTGTTGTTGTTGTTGTTGTTAAGGAAGCGAGCTGGCAGAGTCGTTAGCACACCGAACGAAATGCATAGTAGTATTTCGTTTGTCTGCATGTTCAGAGTTCAAATTCTGCCGAGGTCGACTTTGCCTTTCATCCTTCGATAAATTAAGTACCAGTGAAACACTGAGGTCGATGAGTCCCCTCCCCACACCAAACAAATATTAAATAAAATTTCCAACCTTTATCATCATCCATGTTGTTATTGTTTTGTTTTTTTAATATTTTTCTCTTATTTATACAACTAGCAGCATCGCCCGGCGTTGCTCAGGTTTGTAAGGGAAATAACTATAAGCATTTTTAGAGAGTTATAGCCAAAAATAGCAAAAAAATGGAAAAAAAAATGATGGTAAATTTTTTTTTGAGAGTAAAAAAAAGGTTGAGTTGCGTCCCCTAGACAGTCTGTGGTTTGTTTTTTTTTATTCTCGACCCCATGTCGAATTTATCGATTTTTTTCAGAACTGGGGGAACTTTTCAAAATTTTCGCTGCGTTAGTTTGAATTATGACATTGGGCTATGTGTGTGTCAAGTTTCATCAGAATCGGTTGAAAGCCGTGGTCAGGGTGAGGGTTCGAGAAAACAGACACACAGAAACACGCACAGACAAACTGCCGTTTATATAGAGAGAGATTTTGAATGACTTTTTATTCTTCGTATTTATATTATTTTCATTGCTATTATTATAGAATAATGGCAACGTTAGAAATCTCCCGTTGCTGTAAAGACGGTTACTGACCGCGTGTGTTTCTCACTGAACCTTTCCCCTCTTCTGCTACGGAATTTCCGCCCGATATTTCGTGGAATTGAAGCCTTCGCTGACCGACCCTAATCATCGACAGTTGAAGATGCCAAGTAGGACGGCTGATAACCAAAGAATATTTTGTAAAGCAGATTATGTAATCTCATATAATATTGCGTGCAAATAAATTGCTATGCTAGCGAAACGTATGTAGCATGAATTGAACTAAAATGATTTTCTGACCATTTTCACTTATACACGATGGGGTGCCGAAAATTTCTTGGCTTTAAGAGTATCGCGAAAGACCAGCTTGAGAGTGCAACCCTCCGAGTTCTTTTTACAGGGCTTAGAAAAACTGAATGGCTGCGGCAAATAAGTGGGTGAATCTTCAATAAAATTGTAATTACCTGATCCTCCTGTATTTTCTTTTACCCAAAGACAGCAACCCCTTACACACACACGCGCGCGCGCGCATATATATATATATAATATATATATATCACGTGATCACGTGACCGATCAGACCATCAGATGTTGTTACACATCGCTGGTCACAATGCGTCCGCATTGTTTTAGCCTTCGAATGACGCCACCCCGCTGGCTAAGCGAGCAGGCCAACAGAAGAAAGAGTGAGAGAAAGAGTGGTGAAAGAGCATTTGGCTGCGGGCATGCTGGAGCACCGCCTTTAGTCGAGCAAATCAACCCCAGGACCCATTCTTTGTAAGCCTAGTAATCATTCTATCGGTCTCTTTTGCCGAACCGCTAAGTTAGGGAGACGTAAACACAACAACATCGGTTGACAAGCGATGTTGGGATGGGGGACAAACACAGAAGGTATTTGACATAAAATAGAGAAAGTTTTGTTTCACTTTTAACACGTAATACTGAAATAGTGGAGAAGATATGATATTGCTATGGGCTCGCTCTAGGCAAGAAGTTGAATATTTTTTTTGTCCATGAAACTACATGGACCCTAAGTAAGGCATGTGTAAAATTTGAATGAAATTGGTTGTGTACTTCTCAAGTTTTAGGGAAACACACAGACAGACAGACAGACACACATTCTCAGTTTTATATATATATATATATATATATATCCGTGCGTGTGTGTATGAGAGAGAGAGAGAGAGAGAGGAGACACACACACATAAAGGCCAAGGTAGACATAGGCATGAGTGAGAGCGACAAGACGTAAGAAGAACGAGTCATTCAGTATTCTTGGAGAAGGGCGTGCTGTAAAGGTAATGTGAATGAGCGGAGAGAATGAGGAGAGGGGTAACACGGCCCAGGGGACGGAGCGAGGACAAGGGCTGAGTATAAATGGGAGGCAGGGTGAATGAGGAAGGGACGCGTCTTTCAGTTTCAAGGTGCCACGCAGTGGAACTGAACCGAGAACCATACGATTGGTAAGCGAGCTTCTTACCACTCAGCTACACCTGCGCCTAGACACGCATCTATTATTTATACATAATTATTAATTCCTGCGTCCAAATGCCAATTTTGGGCAGTGGACAGGTGGGTGTTAAAAGTTCTTCACTCACATCGATTGCTCGTTGACACGATTCTTGTCCTTAACTCGATTTGGCCGTTGAGAAACTAAATTGTTAATAATGTACAAACATTATTATTGAATGTTTGTACGTTTTTATACGCACCGTATTCTGTGTTTAAGGTAAATATAAACGCGATGTGTTTGGGACCATTTTCTATTAATTACCATAACTTATCGAACAACTTTGTGCGTGTGCGTATACATGTGTGGTGTAGTGTGGTGTGTGTGTGTGTGTGTGTGTGTGTGTGCACAGATATATATGTGTGTGAGGCGACGAGCTGGCAGAAACGTTAGCACGCCGGGCGAAAAGCGTTGCCGTATTTCGTCTGTCGTTACGTTCTAAGTTCAAATTCCGCCGAGGTCGACTTTGCCTTTCATCCTTTCGGGGTCGATAAATTAAGTACCAGTTACGCACTGGGGTTGATGTAATCGACTTAATACCTATGTCTGTCCTTGTTTGTCCCCTCTGTGTTTAGCTCCTTGTGGGTAATAAAGAAATACGTATTTCGTCTGTCGTTACGTTCTAAGTTCAAATTCCGCCGAGGTCGACTTTGCCTTTCATCCTTTCGGGGTCGATAAATTAAGTACCAGTTACGCACTGAGTCGATGTAATCGACTTAATCCCTTTGTCTGTCCTTGTTTGTCCCCTCTGTGTTTAGCCCTTTGTGGGTAGTAAAGAAATATATATATATATATATATGTGTGAGTATCCGTGCATACACACATGTACACGTATAGACACATATATAAGTCAAATATATGGTTTTAGAATTAAGATTAAGAAAATACGTGTTTAACACAGTATTGAAACGTTGTTTCAGGGTCAGTTATACAGAATTTGAGAAGCAATTTTCGCTACTTTTATGGTTTACCGACCTCACTTTTCCCTCCATCTACCACCTTTCGTCCTGCCCTTCCAACGCACCATTCTCTGAAACAGGGGACAAAACAACCCTTATAAACCCGGAGAAGCCTAACCAGCCGACAGG
>NW_021830469.1:45000-52500 GCF_006345805.1 Octopus sinensis | reverse complement strand
AATGGGATGTGTGAGCAAAGAGGTAAAGAAATGGTTGATAGAGATTGGAATAGAATGTCCTGTGGAGCGTCAAGAGAGAGGTTTTCCTCTTAGGGACTAGAAAGATTATCAGGAAGGTACTAAGAACTTGAAAGATTATTGGAAACTTGTGGATACCTGAGGTTACAGGTGGTAACCTGGCTACCCTCATAAATCCTGAGTCAAATCATAATAATAATAATAATAATAATATAATAATAATGATAATAATAATAATAATAAACCAGGCAGTGGCTCTCATGGCTTCTGATCTTAACTGATTGGAAGTGTTATCATGTACATTGTTTTGTCTTGGTATAAAAGATGGGCTACACAGCAATATTCTGCTCAATACCACAGATTTGCTTGTCAGTTGTTTGACTTCACAACCAGTTGAGCATGTCCCTTAGTGGCTGACGATATGTGCATCTCTGATCACGAGCAGAAGTAGTGGGGGAGCATCATAGCCATGTGTTGAGAGGGATTCTTTGGGATTTGGATAATTCACCTTTGGAAACATAGGTGTTTTGTTTACCATCCTTAAACAACCCTTGTTCAGGGACCTTTTGAGCAGGATGGGCTACTCGACCAGAACAAAATTCTAACTGGGCCCCACCTACAAGGTCATGTGCTGTTTATCTTGATATGAGATCACCATGTCGCGCACATATGGTTGTGATGCATGTGCCTAGTGTACCCTTATCAGATGGGTAGTCATGATGGGTATATTGGGCTTCGTATATTTTACCCAGTGTCACTTTGATGGCATCCACTGCTCTCTCACTCAATAATAATAATAATAATATAATAATAATAATAATAATAATAATAATAATAATATAATAATAATAATAATAATAATAAATAATAATAATAATAATAATAATAAGAATCATAATATAATATATAATATAATAATAATAATAATAATAATAATCTAATAATGATAATAATAATAATAAATAGTGATGAAGACCTGTTGCAATATGCCGAAAAGTTATGGGTATAAATGCAGATGAAATGATGGACAAGGAAGAGTTTAACCAAAGAGCTGAGGCGAAGAGAAAAGAAGAACTTCTTGAAATCAGAATGCATGGACAGTTTGAAAGGAATACACAAGATGTTAAGGATAACACAGCATCGTGGCCATGGCTTGAGCGAGGTGATGTGAAGCGTACCACCAAAAGCCTGATCATTGATGCACAAGACCAGGCTCTCGCTACCAATTCAGTGAAGTATAACATCGATAAAACTTCTGACACCCAGAGATGCAGACTCTGTGGAAAGAGGGTGGAAACTGTGACCCACTTGATCAGTGGATGTGAGAGCCTTGCACGAAAAGAATACAAATGGTGCCATGATAAAGTGTGTGTGTATCTTCATTGGCTGTTGTGACGTAAATACCAATATGAAGTAACAGAGAACTAGTATGAGCATGTACCCAGAAAAGTTATGCAGGAGGATGGAAAAGTAAAGATACCCTGGGACTATGGATTTTCAGACGGATTGTGTAATTGAACACAGTCGGCTGGGTATTGTCATATTGAATAAGAGAGACAAATACTGTCAGATCATTGATGTGGCCACACCAAATGACATGAATGTTGCGAGTTAAGAGGTTGACAAAAATCACCAAATACTCTGAATGGAAAGTTGGTGATTGGAGCGTTGGACTCAATCCCATTGAAACTTCAAGACTCCTTTAGGCAACTGAAAATCCAATGCAAGATTGATGTGTTGCAAAAAGCACATCTTAAAGGAAGTATTATCTGTTTGAGGTCCTTGTTGTGACTTGACAGATAACTAAAGTCTCTGGTGCATTTTTATCTATACTGTGTTACAAAGGAATAATAATAATAATAATAATAATAATAATAATAATAATAATAATAATAATAATGTGGCTGTGTGGTAAGTAGCTTGCTAACCAACCACATGGTTCTGGGTTCAGTCCCACTGCGTGGCATCTTGGGCAAGTGTCTTCTGCTATAGCCCCAGGCAGACCAATGCCTTGTGAGCGGATTTGGTAGACGGAAACTGAAAGAAGCCTGTCGTATATATGTATATACATATATGTATGTGTGTGTGTGCATGTCTGTGTTTGTCCCCCTAGCATTGCTTGACAACCGATGCTGGTGTGTTTACGTCCCCGTCACTTAGCGGTTCGGCAAAAAGAGACCGATAGAATAAGTACTGGGCTTACAAAGAATAAGTCTTCTCAGGGTCGATTTGCTCGACTAAAGGCGGTGCTCCAGTATGGCCGCAGTCAAATGACTGAAACAAGTAAAAGAATACAAGAATAAAAGAACAAAAGAATAATTGTTCATTGGGATATTATTTAAGTGTGGCTTCAAAACAACAGAAAAGTGGTGGAAACATGAACCAAAGCTGCAATAGAAAATGCGAATTATAGGTCTTGTGGGATTTCCCCTTAAAGACTGACCATCCTATTGGAGCAAGAAGACCACAGATGAACACAGAGGACAAAGTAAACAGCGTCAGATGAAAGATTTTGCGATTCCCTGCGATAGCAGAATCGATGCCAAAGAAATGGTAAAACATTGAGAAATACGAGGAAAGAGCTGGAGAGGTGGGGAGAGTGTGGAAGACCAAGACAATAATTATTCCTCACCCTCATTGTTCGACCGTGGTCGAGACAATGGAATTTACTATGTTACGCCAGACCGCACGGTCCATCATAGCATTACGGAGGTCCTGTTGCTGGATGCCTGTATCTCTGGAGATTACATCAGGGTAGGAGAGTGTGCACCCTCTGGTATTGCGAGTAGATGGCTTCCAGAGGAGAAGAGTAGAAATTACCTCTTTTTCAGCTCTACAACAATGTCCAGCAAACTGAACTCTCCTACCTTTCACAAGAGATGATATGTATGTATGTATGTATGTATGCATGTATGTATATATGTATGTATGTATATATATATATATATATCATCATTGTTCGACCGTGGTTGAGACAATGGAATTTACCATGCTACGCCAGACTTCATGGTCCATCATGGCATTATGGAGGTCCTGTTGCTGGATGCCTGTATCCCTGGAGATTACATCAGGGTAGGAGAGTGTGCACCCTCTGGTATCACGAGCAGATGACTTCCAAAGGAGAAGAGTAGAAATTACCTCTTTTTCAGCTCTACAACAATGTCCAGCAAACTGAACTCTCCTACCTTTCACAAGAGATGATATGTATGTATGTATGTATGCATGTATGTATATATGTATGTATGTATAATATATAGATATATATATATATAATATATATATATATATAATCTCATTGTTCGACCGTGGTTGAGACAATGGAATTTACCATGCTATGCCAGACTTCATGGTCCATCATGGCATTATGGAGGTCCTGTTGCTGGATGCCTGTATCTCTGGAGATTACATCAGGGTAGGAGAGTGTGCACCCTCTGGTATTGCGAGTAGATGGCTTCCAGAGGAGAAGAGTAGAAATTACCTGGTTTTCAGCTCTGCAACAATGTCCAGCAAACTGGACTCTTCTACCTTTCACAAGAGATGACACAGGTGGTAGTTTCCCATATATTTGCATTTTGGTTGGATGACGCTTCCACGAGAGATTTTGAGCTCTCATAAGGAGGCGAGTGTAAGTTCCATCCAACTGCCTCTCAAGCTTCTTTGATAACGTCCTATGGTAAATGGTGCATTTGGTGCCACACCCAAAATGGTAGCTAACAGACTGAAGGAGGTTGGAATTGAAAGCTGCACTGGTGACCTAAAGGAAAGTACCATTCTATATTCTGTAAGAATCCTAAGGAAGATTCTTGAGATTTGAGGAAACATATTAACAAATCTCAATAAGGAGGAGGAGGAGGAGTGGGGAGGAGGAGGATGAGGAAGCGGGGGAGGAGGAAATGATGACGATGATGAAGAAGGTGAAGAAGAATGAGTTTTCGAATTTGATGAGGGTAGAATTTTTGTTTCCTATCGATGTGGAAAATGAAATCCATGAAGGAAGAAATAGTTTTTTTTTCTTTCTGTTTTTCTGGGTTTTTCTTTTTTTCTTTATCAAAATGAACGTTGAATATTGTGTGTGCTATCTGTGAAAGTGAAAGAGGAAGTGAAGGAATTGTGGGTAAGGTTTGGGTGTTGAAAGGAAAATGCTTGGCTGATAAAGATGTTGGGTGATTGTTTGACATTAGAGTCGGGTAAATTAACATTTTGGTGAAAATGCTATTAATATAATTTGAATGAATTAATTAATGCAATTATCATTATCGATTAAGGAAATTATCATTATCAATTAACATAGTCCAGTGAAGAGAGGAAATGAGATAGATGAGAGGAGAGAAAGCAGAGAGAGAAAAAGAGAGAAAAAGAGAGAGAAGAAACAGAGTGTGGGTGAGAGAGAGAAAGAGTGAGAGAGAGGGAGAGAGAGAAAGAGAGAGAGAGAGAATGGGGAGAGATGTGAGAAAGAGAGAGAGAGAGAGAATGGGGAGAGATGTGAGAAAGAGAGAGAAAAAGAGAGAGAAGAAACAGAGTGGGGGTGAGAGAGAGAAAGAGTGAGAGAGAGGGAGAGAGAGAAAGAGAGAGAGAGAGAATGGGGAGAGATGTGAGAAAGAGAGAGAAAAAGAGAGAGAAGAAACAGAGTGGGGTGAGAGAGAGAAAGAGTGAGAGAGAGGGAGAGAGAGAAAGAGAGAGAGAGAGAATGGGGAGAGATGTGAGAAAGAGAGAGAAAAAAGATAGGAGAGAAGACAAGTGGGGGTGAGAGAGAAGAAAGAGGAGAGAGAGTTGAGAGAGAGAAAGAGAGAGAGAGAGAATGGGGAGAGATGTGAGAAAGAGAGAGAAAAACAGAGAGAAGAAACAGAGTGTGGGTGAGAGAGAGAAAGAGTGAGAGAGAGGGAGAGAGAGAGAAAGAGAGAGAGAGAGAGAATGGGGAGAGATGAAAGTGAAAGTAAATTAAAATTTGGCTGACAATCAAGAAAGGAAAAATTGTTGGAAGTTTGTAAATGATATCAGGAATGAGATGGACAAGAACAAGAAGAAGAAGAAGAATAGCAAAGTCAGTGATAACAGTAGCAACAACAACAACAGCAACAACAACAACAGCAATGATAATAATGATAATTTGAAATTTTGGTGCAAGGCCAGCAAGTTTGAGAGAAGGGGTAAGTGCTTGGCTGGTCCTTATTTCATCAATTCTGAAAGGATGAAAGGCAAGGCCGATCAGGTCTGACCTAGGGTTAAACGACAGCGGTCTGTTGGATCAGAACTGACCTAGGGTTAAAGAACAACAAGGAAAGGATATATTAGATAAAGTGGTCTTAAAAAAAATTTGTCTGAATAAAAGACAGGATGGTCATATCTGGAACATCTTTGATCATGTGTCTGTCTGGATCAGAACTGACCTGGGGCTAAACAACAACAGGGAAGGACACATTAAATAATGTAGTCCTAGATACACTGTGCCTGAATAAAAGACAGGATGGTCATAGCTGGAACATCTTTGATCATGTGTCTGTCTGGAGCAGGACTGACCTGGGGCTAAACAAAAACAAGGAAGGAAGGGACACATTAACTAATATAGTCCTAGATACACTGTGCCTGAATAAAAGACAGGATGGTCACAGCTGGAACGTCATTGATCATAGGTCTACTGGATCAGGATGAAGAATACCTAAGACAAGGCAGAACACATTTGATAATGTAGTCCTAGATACACTATGTCTGAATAAAAGACAGGATGGTCACAGCTGGAACGTCTTTGATCATAGGTCCACTGGATCAGGACTGACCAGGGGTTAAACAAAGACAAGAGGTAGAAAGGACACATTAAATAATGTAGTCCTAGATACACTATGTCAGAATTAAAGACAGGATGGTCATAGCTGGAACATCTTTGATCATAGGTCTGTCTGGAGCAGGACTGACCTGGGGCTAAACAAAAACAAAGAAGGAAGGGACACATTAACTAATGTAGTCCTAGATACACTGTGCCTGAATAAAAGACAGGATGGTCATAGCTGGAACATCTTTGATGATAGGTTCGCTGGATCAGGAGAGACCTGGGGCTAAACAAAAACAAAGCACACATTAACTAATGGAGTCCAAGATAGATTGTCTTATAACATAGTCTGAACAAAAGACAGGATGGTCATGGTTGGATCAGGAGTGACTGGGGACTAAAGAACCACTCCCACCCCCAAAGACAAGACAAAACAAAATACACATTAGATATTGTAGTCTTAGATAGATTTAGCCTACAAATGGTAACCTTGATATCCAGAGATGTTTGCAAGTATGTGTGTGTGTGTGTGAGTCTGTGAATGTGTGTGTATGTGTGTGTGTGTGTGAGTGTGTTTCTGTGTGTGTGTGTGTGTTTCTGCGTGTGTGTGCTTGTGTGTGTTGTGTGTGAGTGTGTTTCTGTGTGTGTGTTTCTGTGTGTGTGTTTCTGTGTGTGTGTGCTTGTGTGTGTGTGTGTGTGTGTGAGTGTGTTTCTGTGTGTGTGTGTGTATGTTTCTGTGTGTGTGTGCTTGTGTGTGTGTGTGTGTGTGTGTGAGTGTGTGTATGTGTGTGTGTGCTTGTGTGTGTGGTGTGTGTGTGAGTGTGTTTCTGTGTGTGTGTGCTTGTGTGTGTGTATGTGTGTGCGTGCGTGTGTGTGTGTGTGTGAGTGTGTTTCTGTGTGTGTGCTTGTGTGTGTATGTGTGTGCGTGCGTGTGTGTGTGTGTGTGTGAGTGTGTTTTTCTGTGTGTGTGTGTGTGCGCGCGCGCGTGCGTATTGTGGTTCGTGGTGGTGGCCACAGCCCTGACAGTAGTGACCACCGAATTGTAATTGTTATGCTGGCCAAGGTCAGACGACAATCCTTCTGTGGCCTCTCCCACATACAACACTATCAAGTTGTGTGCAGGAGTTCAGGCTGCCACTTAACAGGGCAATGTCTTTGACCTGTCCATGGAGCAGTGGCAGGAGCAGCAGTTGTGGAAGTGGTGGTGGTGGTGGTGGTATTAGTAGTAGTAGTAGCAGCAGCAGCAGCAGCAGCAGCATAGTAGTAGTAGTAGTAGTAGTAGAAGCAATAGTAGTATAGTAGTAGTAGTAGTAGTAGTAGTAGTAGTAGTAGAAGCAATGGTAGTAGTGGTGGTGGTGGTAGTAGTAGTAGAAGTAGTAGTGGTGGTGGTAGTGGTAGTAGTAGTAGTAGTAGTAGAAGCAATGGTAGTGGTGGTGGTGGTGGTGGTAGTAGTAGTTACTGTTGTAGTAGTATTAGATAAAAAGGAAAAGGGAGAGTGGGAAAAAAACGGGGAGGTGGAAGCGGAGGAGGAGAGGAAAGAAGATGAGGAGGGGGTAAAAGGAAGAGGAGCGGGAGGAAGGCTTACGTGGAACAGCACGCGCTTTCATTAATAAACACCAGCGCCACCACCACCACCACAGCCATCATCATCATCATCATCATCATTAGTGGTAGTCATAAACTACCGACAACAACACAACAACACAACAACAACAACA
>NW_021830469.1:22500-30000 GCF_006345805.1 Octopus sinensis | reverse complement strand
AAGGAGCAGACGACAAGTCTTTGCCGAAGACTATCAATCACAAAATCGTCTACAACCGACTCACAGTACAGAAGTTACAAAAAAAAAAGGTTCAAATTAGTGATCTGTGATTTCCGTTCAGTAAATTAGAGCCTTTCTTGGGAAGGTAAATAATCTATGCAGAACTCTTCGATCTACAAGCTTGCTTCTTAAGATGGTAGAGATGGTAGAGCATTTTGCTGTCATTTGAAGCAGCAACAGCCTAAATATCACGAGTAAGGTCTTTCTATCCATCAGTCCTGCATCTTCCAAGTAATCGCTGCAGTTGAGATTTTATATTCTTATAATCATTTTTCTATAATGGGCGTTATTTCTCAAATGTGTAGTATAGTTGTTCTCTTTTTCGCTGATCTTCAGCTTTATATTAACATCCGCTGAGCAACCAATTTCCACACCTGTGCACAGTTTCTCTTCTCTATCCCAAATCATTATATCAGGTCTGTTGTATATCAGTCCAATGGATTGAGGTCTGGGGAATTAAGAGGCCAAATGCTAGGGGTTAGGTGATCATGAAAAGTTTCAGCCATCCATTCCTGTGTTACTAGAACCTTGTGTAACAGTGCAGAGTCTTACTGAAGCACATATGGCTTCCCATTGCATACACTATCTATCCAGGGCTTAACAATTATTTCCAGGACCTCAATGTAGGCGGCAGAGTTAACTCTAAGGCCTTGTGGAAACAAGTAAGGAGGAATCACGTGTCTTTCATTGCTGACAACCCCTAAAACCGTGACAGTTGCAAGACATTTTATATGCATAATACTTGGAACTTCAGAAGGGTTTGCAGATAACTATCTGTCATTTCTTCTGTTAACTTCGAAGTTTTTCTCACTCGAGAAAAATCAAATCTGTTGGATTTTTCAGTTTGTTTAAGAGCCTTTTAGATCTGATGTAGTGATTTTCTTTTGCTTTTTCGGACAAACTGACCTTTCCTCATCATATAAAACTTATATCTGATGTCTTCGTGGACAATATTTCTGACTGTTCCTACTGACACATAGAGATATTTTGCAATTGACCTCATGGATTTTCTGGGATTGCAATCAACGGTTTGTTGAACTTGCTGGATAAATTCAGGTGTTCTGATGATTTCAGAGGGTTTATAATACTTTTTATGCTTTGAAATTGGTGATATGTCTCCATCTTCAACCTCTAGCTCCTTAAAAACTTTGTAGACGAAAGATTTGGCAACTTTTAAAAATCGAGGTATTTATTTCTAAACCGTTATGTTCAGCCTTTATAACCACAATAACAGAATGCCTCTTCATTTCTTGGGTAATACCTTACACAACCTGTATATTGCGTGTGTGTTTGTATACACACACACACACACACACACACACGCGCGCACATAGATAGATAGATAGATAGATAGATAGATAGATAGATACATACATACATACATACATACACACACATATATATATGTGTGTGTGTGTGTGTGTGTGTGTGTTTACCCCCCCCCCATCGCTCGACAATCGATGATGGTGTGTTTACGTCCCCTTAAGCTAGCGGTTCGGCAAAAGGAACCGATAGAATAAGTACTAGACATACAAAGAATACGTTCTGGAGTTGTTTTATTCGACTAAAGATGGTGCTCCAGCATGACCGCAGTCAATTGACTGAAACAATGAAAGAAAAGAAGAATAAAGAATACATACATACATATATATATATGTGTATATATATATATATAAATGTGACCGCGTATGTACCGTTGGCGATTTTTTTTTCCTTCTCTGGATCTTTCCTTCTCCTATGTTTCTGATGAAGAGCTCCGCTCGAAACGTTAAACCCTCCTTCTTCCCTTCCTTCCTGAGCGTCCAATAATACTATACTTGTTCCACGTCCTCGCGTTGTTGTGTTTTCTCTTGTGTTTTCATGTTTGGATTAACTTTATATATATATATATATGTATGTATGTATGTATGTATATATATATAATATATATATATATATATATATATATATATATATATATATAGCGTGTATATGTACATGTAGAGGTAGGTACGTACATATATGTTTACATATACGCATATGTTCTATTTTATTAACATATATATATATATATATATATATATATATATATATATATATATATATATATTTATATATATATATATACATACATATATATATACACACATTTCACCCGTCTCTACTTTCTGGATTCAAATCCCGCCGAAGTTTACTTTACTTTTTCTCCTCCCGGGGGTGGGGTGGGGGCGATGAATTAAGTACCAGTGGAGCACGCGGGGCTATTCCCCTTGCCCTTTCGCCTATTGTAGAAATTATATAAGTATGTGTGTTTGTGTATGTGTGTGTATGTATGTGTGTGTGTGGAGGGGGGGAATAGTAAGAAAAGCTGAAGAGCAGAAGGTCTTCGAAGTCACTTGCCCTTATGCTAGCGTTTCGAACTTTAACTCCTGGCCCTAACGTGGGCCGAGCCACAGGGGTTCCTGGACACCCCTCAACTGTCGTGTTCAGTGCTACTATTTGCATTTAACCCTTTGGGATTCGGATTACTCAGTCAAATGGAATCCTTATTAATTCACATTGGTTTGAATTAACCATTAATTTTTCTCGCAGTTTTGAGATTTCAATTGTGTGATTGGTTTATTCTTAGAATGACATTGTCGGGTAGGTGTGAGAGGCCGGATTTGGCTAGTTTGAACATAAAACCAGAAGAATATTTACTCTGTCAAATATAATCCTTATTTATTCCCGTTGTTTCGATTTAATCCTGGATTATCCCTTACCATTCAGATTCCGATCATGTTATTGTTTACTTTCAGAATGACATTGTAGGATAGGTGTGATAGGCCAGATCTGGTTAATTTGAACATAAAACATATTTGGTTTGGATATGACCAATTTAAATGCTAAAGGGTTAACCACAGGGTGGTCGAGTACACCAGAGCCAAAGTACGTTGGGTGTATATATATATACACACACACAGACATATATGTGTATTGTTTCACTTTCGACACGTAATACTGAAATAGTGGAAGAAATTAGAGACTACTCCGGGCTCGCATTAGGCAAGAAGTTGAAAACGATTTAGGCCCATGACACTGCATGGACCTTAAGCAAGGCATGGGTAAAATTTGAATGAAATCGGTTGGGTGGATTTGGTAGACGGGAACTGAAAGAAGCCTGTCGTATATATGTATATATATGTATATGTACGTATGTATGTGTTTGTGTGTCTGTGTTTGACAACCGATGCTGGTGTGTTTACGTCCCCGACACTTAACGGTTCGGCAAAAGAGACCGATAGAATAAGTCCCGGGGTTGATTTGCTCGACTAAAGGCGGTGCTCCAGCATGGCTGCAGTCAAATGACTGAAACAAGTAAAAGCGTAAAAGAGTATATATATATATATATATGGCTCAGTGGTAAGAGCGTCGAGCTTACGATCGTGAGGTCGTGAGCTCGAATCCCGGACCGGGCTGCGTGTTGTGTTCTTGAGTAAGACACTTTATTTCACGTTGCTCCAGTTCACTTAGCTGTAGAAATGAGTTGCGACGTCACAGGTGCCAAGCTGTATCGACCTTTGTCTTTCCCTTGGATAACACTGGTGGCGTGGAGAGGGGAGGCCGGTATGCATGGGCGACTGCTGGTCTTCCATAAACCAACCTTGCCCAGACTTGTGTCTAGGAGGGTAACTTTCTAGGTGCAATCCCATGGTCATTCATGACCGAAGGGGGTCTAAACAATAAACAATATATATATACCTATTTGTCTTCAACTTTATAACCAGCACTCTGCCGGTTATGACGGCGAGGGTTCCAGTTGGTCCGATCAACGGAACAGCCTGCTCGAGAAATTAACTTGCAAGTGGCTGAGTTCTCCACAGACACGCCTATCTTCAACGTAGTTCTCAGGGAGAATCAGTGTGACGCGGAATGTGACATGACTGGCCCCTTTCAAATACAGGTACAACACAGCTGAGTTACCTGAAGCAACCTGAAATAAAGTGTCTTGCTCAAGGATGCAACGCGACGACGGGTTTCGATGTCACGATCTTGCGAGCGAAAGTCGAATTCTTTAACTACTTAGCCAAACACCTTTGTACATTCATCTACATATTCACGCACCTACCTACCTACCTACCTACCTACCTACCTGTCTGTCTGTCTATCTGTCTCTCTCTCTCTCTCTCTCTCTCTCTCTCTATCTATCTATCTATCTATCTATCAATCTATCTATCTGTCTATCTATCTATCTATCTATCTATCTATCTATCTATCTATCTATCTATCTATCTATCTATCTATCTATCAATCTATCTATCTATCTATCTATCTATCTATCTATCTATCTATCGAATATATCTATCTATCTATCTATCTATCTATCTATCTATCTATCTATCTATCTATCAATCTATCTATCTATCTATCTACGCATGTAGACTATGTGGGGAGAGACAAAAACAGAAGGGGATGCAAATGCCTCAGAGACCTGCTCAGACGATTCCAACTGTCTGACAGGTACCGACTCGACCACCCAAATGCACCAACGTGGACATGGACCAACCGCAGTGGGTCGTCGAGATCGTATCTAGATAGGATACTGTGTAGGACAGTAGACAGGGATAACTTATGATGTCCACAATTCCACACAGTCAGCTACACGGATCACAAATTCGTGACGTGTACGCTAGACCTAGATAAGGCACATAGACAGGGTCCCGGTTACTGGAAACTGAACGTATCTTTCCCGTCCAGACAGGTTTTCAGAGACAGAATCAACACGTTAGTAAAAAGGGCTTTAACGGGAGCCATCGTCAACAACAAATGGTTGTTCGCCCTCAAGAGAGCAGTAAAAGCGGAAGCAATTAGATATAGCAAGGCACTAACCGTAGATAGAAATAGAGTAGAGGGTGAGTTAGTTAAGAAGTTAGAAGAGGCAATAAGAAGCGGCATCATATCCGACGTTTTAGCGGCGAGGTTGGCCCTTGACCAACACTTCAACGCCAAACACGAAGGGTGTGCTGTCAGGGCTAGGATGCGTGCTCTAAGGATGGCAGGTGTTGGAGCCGTGAGGGAGGCCCGGGTGGCGGAGGCGCAGCAGGGCAACAAAGCCACCATTCGGTCTCTGGTAGACGAATAAGGGCGCGAATTGCTCGAGCCCAGCAAGATGTGCGAGGCATTTCAGCGGCACTTTGCCCTACTGTACGGGACGAGTGGCGAGCGTGAACGCAGGGTGGACTTAAGTGCCTACCTGCACAGCCTGCCACGACTCTGCGCAAGAGGCAGAGTGCTGCGAAGGTGCCATCACAGCGGCGGATGTGCGGGACGCAATGGCAGAATGCTCGAGGGACAAATCACCGGGTTTGGATGGTCTGCCCTACGAGTTTTACAATTGTATGCCAGACTTGTTTGGAGACGTCTTGGCAGCGGTATACTGCAACTGGCAGCAAAACGGGAACATACCCGGTTTTGTGAGTTGTAATGCCGCTGAAGAAAGATCCAAACAAGGGGGACATTATAGATAACTTTAGGCCAATCACTCTGCTCAATGCAGACCTGAAAATTTTGACCAAGGTGTTAGCCAAGAAGTTGGCGCTTGTCATGGAGAAACTGGTCGAAAAAGCACAAACGTGCGCCGTGCCGGGCCGGAGCGCTACATCATAGACAGAGTAGTTAAGGAACCTGGCATGGGTGGGGCCCTGATCAATTTGGATCAATCGAAAGCCTTTGATAGAGTAGACCATCGATACTTGGAGGCAGTCCTGAGAGCGGCTGGTTTCGGTCCCGTCTTCCGCGGCTGGTTAGCTGCTTTGTACAGAGGCATCCGTTCGGTAATTCGCGTGAAAGGACATCTATCGAGACCCTTCGACATCGCACGTTCGGTCCGTCAGGGATGCCCCCTCTCGTCGCTTCTATACGTATTAACTCTCGAGCCATTATTGCGGAAGCTGGCGACTCTGAGGGGAATCCCGCGAGAACTGGGATGCGAGTCGAGCGTGTCTGCATACGCGGACGACGTCACCGTCATAGTGTCTAGCCACGAGCACATCGAGCTGGTCGGCGAGACACTGAAAAACTACGAAGCGGTGACAGGAGCGAAAATCAACCGGGAAAAGTCAGTGGGCTTGCGACTAGGCACCTGGAGAAGCAAGCCCATGCCGTCCACCAGCGCCTCCGTCGTGGGACGCTGGACCGACGGCCCGGTTGAGTTGCTCGGGGTCTGGTTCGGTCCGGACCTCCAAATGGAGAAGAACTGGAACGAGATAACGAGTAGAGTGGTCACTCTCGCCCGGCAATGGGCCGAGAGGAAACTGTCCCTAAAAATCGGGCGGAGGTGGCGAACACGTACATCGCGTCCATCATCTACTACCGCTTGACCGTCGTACCTTGTCCCGACCCTACCATCACCAAACTAGAACGCATTCTCTTCCGCTTCTTGTGGAAAGGATGCGCCCCGATGGTCAGGCGATCCATTTGCTGTCAACACACCCTTTAAAAGGAGGGCTGGCATGCCGTGTTGATGATGCGCAGACACGCGCTGAGACTGCGACATCTCCGGCTCTATGTAGACGACGGTGAACAGGTGTGGTCACCGTTTGTGAGGCACGCTTTGCCGCAGCTCGTCTCCATGACCGAACTGCAGTCGTGGATCAAAAAGAGGCCGAGGAAGGGCGAATGGCACCGCGAGTGTCGCGTTGCTCTCAAGCAACTCTGCCGTCCTGGGTCGACCTTGAGTGTCTTCAACACAACCAAAGCATTCTATATGGGATTAGTGGAGGGGATGTACGACGACGATCTCGGGGCAAACCTGGGCGTCGACGAAGAATACCTGACCCACCTGTTTAAAACGACTTTCGGCCCGGGACCTATGGACAACTTCCAGAGAGATCCTGACCTGGCGGTGCTACCGAGAAGTGCTACCGTCGGGATAAGCTCTATAGGCATGCTCGAGAAACACGGGGCCGACCTGCCCGAGATGCGGGCAGAGCAACGAAACCGCTCTGCACGCAATCGTGCAGTGTCCAGCAATTTCCGACCTGTGGGCTTATGTCGAACGACTGTTGTCACGTGTGGGACGTGTCGGTTTATCAGCCGAGTCTATCGTTAATATCGTCACGCCTCCTTCCTTCAAACGAGAAGGAAGAGCTATTTTTATCATACTTGTGGCTATGGCGAAGGAATGTATCTGGTGGACGCGTCTGAAAGGATTGAAGACAAACACTTTCCTCTCTGGTCAATCTCTCATCAACTTCTTCAAGTATCATTTGAAGAGGAAAGTGAGAGTAGAGAGGCAAGTTTTGTCTAGTGAATGTTTTAAAAAATGATGGGTGAATGTAGCAAGGATGACACGTATGAATGACGAAGCCACCTTGGATATGATTCTATGAACCGTAAAAATTAATACAGAGTTGCTTATTTGCACAAAAAAAAAAAGAAATATAACATGTGACTTCATTGACCGAGGTTACCGTGGTCTTT
>NW_021830469.1:10000-12500 GCF_006345805.1 Octopus sinensis | reverse complement strand
GGCGGTCGGTGCGCCTCCACCACCATTTCAACACACGACGCTTTGGCTCATTATCTATCTGTCCATCCGCCTCTCTCTCGCTCTACCTACCTTCCCTACATACCTACCTACCTACCTGTCTGTTTATACCTAACTATTTATCTTTCTGTCTATATATAACTTTTAATATACCTACCTAACATTGTATACATTTGTTTACTTATCTACAAACCTCTTAATCTATCGATCTAACTAGCTATATAGCTATCTCTCTATCTGTATCTCAGTTTGTCTATCTATCTATCTATCTATCTATCTATCTATCTATCTATCTATCTATCTATCTATCTATCTATCTATCTACCATCTATCTACCATCCATCTTCTATCTATCTATCTATCTATCTATCTATATCTATCTATCTATCTATCTATCTATCTATCAATCTATATCCATCCATCTACTATCTATCTATCTATCTATCTATCTATCTATCTATCTATCTATCTATCTATCTATTATCATTATCTATCTATCTATCTATTATCTTCTATCTTCTTATCTATCTATCTATCTATCTATCTATCTATCTTTATATCTATCTATCTATCTATATATCTATCTATCTATCTACTTATCTATCTGTCTGTTTATATATCTATACATACACACACACAAATATATATATATATATACATATATATATATATATATATATATATATAATTATATATATATGTCTGTCTATCTATCTATCTATCGGTCAATCTATCTATCTACCTGTCTGTCTATTTATCTGTCTATACATTTCTCTCTCTCTCTCTCTTTCTCTCTTTCTCTCTCTCTCTCTCTCTTTCTCTCTCTCTCTTTCTATCTCTCTCTATCTATCTAGCTAAATATAAAGCAAGAGGAAAGAAGGGAGATAAGTAAGGAAGAAAAAAAGAAAGCCAAAATAAAGGGTTTAGGTAATGCAGCAGAAGATGGAGTTGGGTGGGGCGACGGGTATCACACCCCAGAACAAATGGTGCCGCACTGTGCCGCGCCTGGCGGTTATGACCACGGTATTCTCGGCCAGTACCACTCGCCTCCGCAGCCACGCCATCCCGCGGGTTCATTTCTGCGACGAGCTGCCGTTTTCCTGAGTTTGTTGGGGAGATCGTTGGTAGGGAATCTAAAAGCCCCTAGGGGTCACGACGGCAACCAGAAGAGACTCATCGCAGCCGGTCAGTCCTTTGTATTTATTGATTTTTCTCTCTTGTTGTGGATGTGTGTTTATATGTAAACAAATACATAAACTGTTTCATGATTAAAAGGGGAGTGGCTGTGTGGTAAGTAGCTTGCTAACCAACCACATGGTTCCGGGTTCAGTCCCACTGCGTGGCATATTGGGCAAGTGTCTTCTCCTATAGCCCCGGACCGACCAATGCCTTGTGAGTGGATTCGGTAGACGGAAACTGAAAGAAATTTGTCGTATATATGTATATATATATATATATGTATGTGCGTGTGTGTTTGTGTGTCTGTGTTTGTTCCCCTAGCATTGCTTGACAACCGATGCTGGTGTGTTTACGTCCCCGTCTCTTAGCAGTTCGGCAAAAGAGACCGATAGAATAAGTACTGGGCTTACAAAGAATAAGTCCCGGGGTCGATTTGTTCGACTAAAGGCGGTGCTCCAGCATGGCCGCAGTCAAATGACTGAAACAAGTAAAAGAGTAGGGTTATAAGTACACTACATACAAATGTAAGCAAATGCTACGAATTGCTGACATGACTGAAGGTCGCAGGTCAAAGGGAGATGATCAATCAGTTTTTGACAGAACAAAGGGATTCTTAAATTTCGTGCCTTTGATTGCATTGGTTTGGACGACCGAGGATTCTTGGATTCGATTTCAAATCTAGGCTTAGAGAAGGAAGTGCTAATTCTTACACTCTCTTGTGCGTTACGTTGGCGATACCCGGGTTTGCGGCCGATGCAGCCAGTTGGAGCCGGAAAACGTGTCGCTGTACTTCACGTCCCTCCAATGAGAAAAGGGTTAAATCGTTGGAGCGCATACCGAACCTGCGGTCGCGAGCTTGCTGGCTCAAGTTGAGATGAGAAGCCAAGTGCTTCGAGGCCCCTTCTTAATTATGTCATTCTGAGCGGCGTGCCGAAGGAATTCGTGCGGGCTAAGGCTGCAAGGTAATGGAAGCAGGCCGAATGCATCTACCGCCGCACCACAATCACATTTGTACGCCTCCCCCATGCGGAGGCCGTGGCGTTTGGCTGAAATGTATTTGTTTATCCAAATAAATTGCACTCCATGTTTGAGGCTCTGACGAAATACAGTCAGGTGTTTCTCAAGCCCTTAATTACGAGTCCACCCCATCGCGTAGCAGAAACAGCTGCTAATGAAGTTCAAAAGATAATCGCTTATTCCTTTCTTATAATGGTGTTATGATCTAAACTCTCTGAGACGACAACTGGCCACTGTCCTGCTAAGGTCAAACTCTAAGCTTTGGCTATTTTCAGAAGTGAATTCC
>NW_021830468.1:105000-111035 GCF_006345805.1 Octopus sinensis | reverse complement strand
CGCACGCACACAGGCACACGCATACACCTATAGACACACATTCACGTACACACATACACGCAAGCATATCCACGCACACACACACACACTCATTTACACGCACAAACACACACACACACACACACATACGTAATTTGCGCGCGTATGCGTTTATGTTAGAAGTTGTGTTTGGCATGTACATACACATATAACCACACATATACACCCGCATATTCTTGTTCATTGTATGGCGAATGTCGACATTCCTCTACTTATATTTCAATTATCACTGCGACTGTTAATTTGTATCGAACTCGTGCGCGTGTTTTCGATTTTTAATTAGTTCTACACTAAATGAACAATTTCCAAATTGATGTTGCCAACATGCAACTTCATGTATGACCCTGTGTCCTCGTCCGCAGGAAAACGGACCCAAAAAATACAGGAAGGAAAACCACCCTTTTGGTTTGATTTACTAATAATTATAGCAGCGATGAGATTTACGAATGCCACCGGCCGATAGGAAGTCTCCCAGGAGAAACTCTAAAATGGCGTTGCTCACCAGATCCGTAAAGGAAATGAAAGGAGGCTCTCTATGGGCTCGACTTACAAGCATTTTCTACTACGTTCCAGTACAGAGACGTTGTAGCACGGCTTCGGTACAACTGACATACGATTAGATTGTCGCGGGAAAGAATCGCAAAATGGGTTCTTCAAGCTAAGACAAATGGCAACTGAACTAGGAGTAGACGATGAGTGAGATGACTGGTTAAAATACATCACATTGAGCCTCCAGGAAATAATGGGCTGCAGAAAATATATGTACGTACATACATACATACGTACATACATACATACATACACACACACACACACCACACACACACACACACACACAACAAGTACTCCCCCCCCACACACACACACATATATATTAGGGGTGAGGCTGAAAAGTTCCTGGCTTTGGCAAAAGAAACTACAGGAAGGTCAGTGGATTATGATTTTATTCAACATATTCCCCTTTCATATTCAGACATTTATTGAAGCGGTCCTTCAGTTTTTCTAGGCCCTGTAAAAGAACGCGTAAGGTTGGGCCTCCAGGCAGAAACCAAAGTAGCGTTTTAAGCACGGTGACAAGTCCTCATTAAAGGCCTGTGATATGCAGGAGACTGACTGGGAGAACAATGCCTGTCATCGCCACAAATGAGGGAAGTAGGTTAAGGAGGGGGTCGACACTTTTGAGAGAGCATGTATTCTTTATGAAGAACTTAAGCGTGCTGCTCGAAAGCACTCGGCTGGTGTAGTGAATGGGGAGAGATTGGTCTGCAATGTTTGCAGTCGTGTATGCTTGGGAAGAGCAGGGCTCATTAGCAACCAACGGAGCCGCAAATGAAAGATATTACACCTAGACGCAAAATGTTCCTGAAGGTCAGCAATGGTCTTCCTCGGTAACGATTGGACGGCCATCATCATTATGTATATATATATATATGTATGTATGTATGTATGTATGTATGTATGTATGTATATCTTTAATTTTTTACTTGTCTCAAACATGAGACTGCAGCCATCCTGGGGCACCTCTTTGAAGTACTTCCAGTTGAATAGATAAACCCGCAGGGATTATGTTTTTGACGCTGATATTTATTCTACCGGTGTCTTCTGCCGAACCGCTAAGTTACAGGGACGAAAACATACCACTAACAATAGGGGACAAACTGAAACATAAGGACATAGAAAGCACTGGTACAAGTTACTTTGAAGTCACATTTTGGTGGTGTTTTGCACCCCCACATTTACATGCGTGTGTGTAAATATGTATATATATATATATATATACAGACACACATACATGCATACATACATACATACATACATACATACATACATACATACATATATACATGCATACATGCATACATACATACATACATACATACATATATACATGCATACATACATATACATACATATATATACATATATATTGTATGTAAATATGTATGCATTTGTACGTCCGTGTTTATCCCCCCACCATCGTTTGACAACCGATGTTGGTGTGCTTACATCCCCGTTACTTAGCGCTTCGGCAAAAGTGTTTGATGGAATAAGTACTAGACTTTCAAAGAATGAGTCCTGGGGTCGATTTGTTTGACTAAAGGCGGTGCTGCAGCATGGCGGCAGTCAAATGACAGAAACAAGTAACGGAAAAAATATGTATGGATGTGTGAATGTGTATATACATATATATACGTATATTTATATATCTATATTTATGTTTATATAGCGATGGTGGGGGATGAACACAAACACACACACATATATGTATAGGATAGGCTTCTTTCAGTTTCCGTCTACCAAATCCACTAATATGGCTTTGGTTGGCCCAGGGCTATAGTACAAGACACTTGCCCAAGGTGCCATGTTGGTGGGACTGACCCAGGAAACAAGCTGCTTACCACATAGCCACTCCTGCGTCTATACATATATATATGTGTGTGTGTGTGTGTGAATGTGTGTGTGTGTGTGTGTGTGTGTACATGTGTATATGTACGTATGTTTGTTTACAGATTCGAAAATCTGATGAAATAAAAATAACAAAGAAAACGACACTCATACACATACACACACACACACGGACACCTACAAACAGTCACATATACACACACTCTCAAACACACCCACACACACACACGTACAAACACGCATATACATTCCCAACTTGAGACGTCTTAAGCCACATGTCTGTGTGTCATTTGTATGATATATGGGTGTCGAAGATACGTGATGAAACCACCAGCACTACGAAACAGGTGAAGTTAGCGTTTGTATCGCCATTTTATAATGACAGATCGGGGATACAATTATACAAGGAAAGCATAAAATACGCATTAACTCCCCCATCCCCCCATCTCACTCTCCCTCCCCCTCTCTCTCTCTACATATCTAGCTATCTAGCTAACTATTTCTCTCTCTTTCACTCTGTCGTACACACACATGCAGACTGACATACATGCAGAAACACTCAAACACTCGTATATAGACACACATCTATCTATCTATCTATCTATCTATCTATCTATCTATCTATCTATCTATCTATCTATCTATCTATCTATCTATCTATCTATTTATTTATCTATCTATCTATCTATCTATCTATCTATCTATCTATCTACCTATCTATCTGTCTGTCTGTCTGTATATCTATCTATCTATCTATCTGTCTGTCTGTCTCTGTCTCTATCTATCTCTCTATCCATCTATCCCTCCATCATCTGTCCATCTGTCTACCTATTTGTTCATCTTCCAATAACCACACACACACACACACACACAAATTACAAAACCTCGCTAAGATAAATATATATTTGTATTTAAGATCTTTAAATTTTAATATTTATAAGTCTTATGGCATAATATTATTGTTTTTTTATGTATATATCGTTGTTTATCCAATTATCGTAATTTTCTATATAATTATTAGATATTACTTAAGTTTATTCGTAAAATTTACTTAGCGATAGATATGTTGTTTGATAGCAAGTATATGAGTTTGTATAAGTTAGATCATGTATATACATGTATTAATAGCTTTAATTGTAGTTTTAATTTCTTATAATATTATTTTAACTTATATATTGTCTTTTTAAATTGTTATTTGCTAGTTACATTATTCCCATTCATAAATATATTTATAGTATTTATTTGTTACTATATAACTACGAGTTGATTATTTCTTTAAGTACTTTAAAGATATTTTTGAAAGTTACTATTTAGCCAAAGTGATAAAGATAGTTAACTTATTATAGCGTTCGTTTAATTAGCTATTTCATCTTTAAATATGAAAAATTAATTTATTAGGTCTTTATTATATGTGCATATTTATTTATTAGGTCTTTATTATATGTGCATATATATTTATTTATAGAGATTATTTAGATCTTAATTATATATTTATATATATTTATATATTTTCATTGATAATTTATATATTATTTAAATTTTATATTTTAATAATATGAATAATCATTTTTTTTGTAAAATATTTATGTAATTAGATATTGACTATTACTGATATTAGATTATTGGTGGGTTTCTTGCTTTAAAAATTAATACTTAAAAACTAAAATTAATATTTAACATTATAATCGTTGTTTTGACATAATCATAATCGTTAAGTTTGATAATAGAGTTTTATATAAGAAAATTTATTATATTATTTATTTTTTAAAAAATGTTTAAATATTTTTTATTATTTATTAAAATATTACAATTAACCTGAAGATTGACTGTAACCATAACTCGAATTATAAATTGAATTTAAATTATTGTTATTCGAATTGGTTACGGGCATGAAACGATCGTAGTGTTTTTACTCTTTATCTTATTAAACTTTTAATACTTTTTGATAGTTTATAAAAAAATTAATTAATAAATAAATAAATATAAAAATATAAAAATATAAAAAATATAAAAATAAAAATAAATAAATAAAATAATAATAAAAATATATATGTATATTTATAATTTATAAGTTTAAATTATTAATTTAAATAATTTTTTAAATTTTTAACTTTAATTTAAATATTTTAATTGGATTTTTATATTTTATATTTTATATTTTTTATATATTTTTTCATTAATTTTATTTCTATGTATTGGCTTATAATTTTCACTGTTTGATTTGCCTAGTAGTGGTTTTATCTCTAATTTAATATAAAATATATATATATATATATAGGTATGTGTGGGTATGTGTGTTCGTGTGTGCATGTGTGTATGTGTGTTAAGAAGTTTGCTTCCCACCACGTTGTTCTGTGTTCAGACCCACTGCGTGGCACCTTGGTCAAGTCTCTTGTTCCATAGTCTCAGCCTAATGAAAGCCTTCTGAGTGAATTTAGTAGAAGGAAACTGAAAGAATCCCATCATATATGCATATATATATATATGTATGTATGTATGTATGTATGCATGCATGTGCGTATGTGTGTGTATTTGCTTGTGTCTGTATTTGTCCCCAGCCACTGGTATGTTGACAGAAACGTGAAAAATAGAATTCAGAATAAGAGTATATATGTATATTTCTATTAATATTTAGCAGAAGTGTCAGAGTGAGTCAAGATCGCACGTTGATGAACACCTACTCAGAAACAATCAGACCTTTAGTCACTCTGACGCTCCTGCTAAATATTAATATATGAATACACACACACACACACACACACACACACACACACACACATACACATATTTATAACACTACAGGACTTATTAAATATTCATAGATAAACACAGTTAAAATGATAGCCATCAGTAGAACAAGTCTGACTGCGAAAGGGACTTCATAACGTATCTTGATATGAATTTATGAACTTTATATTGTAAATTTGTTAAACGATTATCGTCCACAAAATTTATGGGAAAATGTAGATTTATATAACAAATATAGATTGGATGGCGCTTGCAGGGCTGCACAAAGGATCGTTATGCGAAAATGAAACAATTTTAAATTAAAATTGCCATCTGTATATCATAAAAAATGTATACACTACAGCGTTGTTCACATTGCTTTGATAAATATATGTGTGTATGTGTATGTGTGTATGTGTGTGTGTGTGACGGCGCATGGCCTAATGGTTTAGGGCGTTGCACTCACAATCGCGAGTTCGTCGTTTCGATTCCTGGACCGGGTGGCGCGTTGTGTTCTTGAGCAAAACATTTCATCTCCCGTCGTTCTGCGATCACATCGACACCTGACGCGCGGCACACCGTGCACCTGTACGTCGATTTGATGAAGGGTGTGAGCTAATGAGCGGCACAACCATTTAACCACTATAAACCAATCATTTGTGCAAGTCATTCGGAGACAGCTCAATGCTCATGCATCGGCTTCGACGGGAGTGTCCATCATATATATACGAAGGTAGGAAGCGATAGATATTATGGTTCGCATCACCGTTCTTCCTCCAAGTTGAATCTCAATCCAAACCATTCTTTAAATCCTAAAATTTAACTTCCCACCACAGCATGAATACTACTCTATCTTCAATAAA
>NW_021830468.1:92500-100000 GCF_006345805.1 Octopus sinensis | reverse complement strand
CAAACTGATCCCCCATCCCTTATACCGCACTCAACACACAAACACTCAACAACCAACAACAACACAACCACTTACACAGACATACATAGAAGCCCACAACATACCCCTACCCCCTCTGATTCCTCAGAAATTTCGTCGGAAGACGAAACCAGTGAGGATGGCAAATAGCTACAAAAAGAAGGAAAATAAAGAGCAGAAACACAACCAAACCAATGCAAACACCAACAAAGCAGGGGGAAATACATCTCCCGAAGACATTTCAAAACCCAACGCAAACAACAGCCACACCAACACCACAAAAACATATACAGCAAACATGCTCACAGCCATAGACACCAAAAACCAAATTTGATGGAATACATCCAATCAAAAACAAACATAACAGAAGATGACATAAACAAACAACCACCCACCCATACACAACACCACCAGACCACATCAAAATAATACACATCTCCAAAAGTCTGCACCCACACTCAAAGGCATTTTCCCCAGTGCGGTTGGTAAATGCCAAAAATATCTCACAAAGAAACTGTACTGGGATCTTCTCGAGGACAACCAACGGAGAGAAAGAAAAACTTTCGAGCAGTAAGTAACCCTCTGTATTCTAATTCATTAGAACTATGATCAAGATTGGTTGTGTAAATGCGCGTGGCTTGGGGTCCCCTTGGAAACAAGGGTACCTCTTAAATGACATAAAGTCACATAAGTTAGAAATCATAGCCATAAGCGAGACCAGACTCCAAATCCGCGGGCCCTAAAGACCATGTTTGGCGGACAGTTCAACATTTATTTTTCCCCCTGTCTGCCGAGAATGGGCGGTAGTGGCACCGCGGTACTTTTTCACAAGAGTCTGGATCTCAATGTAAGGACAATATTCGTAGACCCGGAGGGTAGACTGGTCGTCCTGGATGTCGACGGCAGCAATGGGTGCGCTTTTCGGCTCGTATCAGTTTACGCACCGCCTTTAACAGGTCGGGCGGATTTCTTTCAACGTCTAGAAGTTTTCTTGGGAACGTCTCGTCCTTTACTCTTAGTGGGGAATTGGAATGCTACTTGGACACGCATGTAGACTACGTGGGTAGAGATAGGAATAGACGGGGATGCAAATGCCTCAGAGACCTGCTCAGACGCTTTCAACTGTCTGACAGGTTTCGACTAGACCACCCGAATGCGCCAACGTGGACATGGAGCAACCGCATCGGTCGTCGAGATCGAATCTAGATAGGATACTGTGTAGGACAGTAGATAGAGATAGCATAGGATGTCCACAATTCCACATAGTCAGCTACACGGATCACAAACTTGTGACATGTACGCTAGACTTAGGTAAGACACTTAGGCAGGGTCCCGGATACTGGAAACTAAACGCGTCTTTCCCATCGAGACAGTTTTTCAGAGACCGGATTAGCACACTAGTAAAGAGGGCTTTGACGGGCCATCATCAACAACAAATGGTGGTTTGCCCTCAAGAGAGCAGTAAAAGCAGAAGCGATTAGGTACAGCAAAGCACTAGCCATAGATAGAAATAGAGTAGAGGGTGAGCTAGTTAAGAAGCTAGAAGAGGCAATTAGAAGCGGCATCGCATCCGACGTTTTGGCGGCGAGGTTGCCCTCGACCAACACTTCAACGCCAAACACGAAGGATGTGCTGTCAGAGCTAGGATGCGTGCTCTAAGGAACGAAGGTGTTGGAGCCGCGAGAGAGGCCCGGGTGGCAGAGGCGCAACAGGGCAACAAAGCCACCATTCGGTCACTGGTAGATGAACAGGGGCGCGAATTGCTCGAGCCAAGTAAATGTGTGAGGCCTTTCAGCAGCATTTTGCCCGACTGTTCGGAACGAGTGGAGGGCAAGAACGTGGGTGGACTTCAGTGCCTACCTACATAGCCTACCACGACTCTCGACAAAAAGGCAGGGTGCTGCGAAGGTGCCATCACGGCGGCGGAAGTGCGGGAAGCGATGGCAGAATGCTCGAGGACAAATCACCGGGTTTGGATGGTCTACCCTACGAGCTTTACAATTGTATGCCAGACTTGTTTGGAGATCTCTTGGCGGCGGTGTACTGCAACTGGCAGCAAAACGGGAGCATTCCTGGTTTTGTGAGCCGAGGAGCCGTAACACTGCTGAAGAAGATCTAAACAAGGGAAATGTAATAGATAACTTTAGGCCCATCACTCTGCTTAATGCAGACTTGAAAATTTTGGCCAAGGTGCTAGCCAGAGGTTGGCGCTTGTCATCGAGAAACTGGTCGACAAGGCGCAAACATGCGCCGTGCCAGGCCGGACCATCCATGACAACCTCCATCTGATGCGCTACATCATAGACAGGGTAGTTACGAACCTGGCATGGGTGGGGCCCTGATCAACTTGGATCAATCAAAAGCCTTTGATAGGGTAGACCATCGATACTGGAGGCAGTCCTGAGAGCGGCTGGTTTCGGTCCCGTCTTCCGCAGCTGGATAGATGCCTTGTACAGAGGCATCCGTTCGGTAGTTCGCGTAAATGGACATCTATCGAGACCTTTCGACATTGCACGTTCGGTCCGTCAGGGATGCCCCCTCTCGGCGCTTCTATACGTATTGACTCTTGAGCCACTACTGCGGAAGCTGGCGACTCTAAGGGGCATCCCGCGAGAATTGGGATGCGGGACGAGCGTGTCTGCATACGCGGACGACGTCACCGTCATAGTTGTCTAGCCACGAGCACATCGAGCTGGTCGGCGAGACACTGAAAAACTACGAAGCGGTGACAGGAGCGAAAATCAACGAAGGGAAAGTCAGTGGGCTTGCGACTAGGCACCTGGAGAAGCAAGCCCATGCCGTCCACCAGCGCCTCCGTCGTGGGACGCTGGACCGACGGCCCGGTTGAGTTGCTCGGGGTCTGGTTTGGTCCGGACCTCCAAGTGGAGAAGAACTGGAACGAGATACGAGTAGGGTGGTCACTCTCGCCCGGCAATGGCCGAGAGGAAACTGTCCCTAAAAGGTCGAGCGGAGGTGGCGAACACGTACATCGCGTCCGTTATCTACTACCGCCTGACCGTCGTACCTTGTCCCGACCCTACCATCACCAAACTACAACGCATCCTCTTTCGCTTCTTGTGGAAAGGATGCGTCCCGATGGTCAGGCGATCCATTTGCTGTCAACACCCGTTAAAAGGAGGGCTGGGCATGCCGTGGTGTTGATGATGCGCAGACACGCGCTGAGACTGCGACATCTCTGGCTCTATGTAGACGACGGTGAACAGGTGTGGTCGCCGTTTGTGAGGACGCTTTCCCGCAGCTCGTCTCCATGACCGAACTGCAGTCGTGGATCAAAAAGAGCCGAGGAAGGGCGAATGGCACCGCGAGTGTCGCGTTGCTCTCAAGCAACTCTGCCGTCCTGGGTCGACCTTAAGTGACTTCAACACAACCAAAGCATTCTATAGGGGTTTAGTGGAGGGGAGGTACGACGACGAGCTCGGGGCGAACCTGGACGTCGACGAGGAGTACCTGACCCGCCTGTTCGGGACGACTTTCGGGCCAGGGCCCATGGACAACTTCCAGAGATCCCTGGCCTGGCAGTGCTACCGAGAAGCGCTACCCGTTCGGGATAAGCTCTACAGACACGGCTCGAGAAACACGGGGCCGACCTGCCCGAGATGCGGTCAGAGCGACGAAACCGTTCTGCACGCACTCGTTCAGTGTCCAACAATTTCCGACCTGTGGGCTTATGTCGAACAACTGCTGTCACGTGTGGACGAGTCGGTTTATCAGCTGAGTCTATCGTCAATATTGTCACGCCTCTTCCTTCAAACGGGAAGGAAGAGCTATTTTCATCATCCTTGTGGCTATGGCGAAAGATGTATCTGGTGGACGCGTCTGAAAGGATTGGAGACAAAAACTTTCCTCTCTGGTCAATCTCTCATCAACTTCTTCAAGTACCACTTGAAAAGGAAAGTGAGAGTAGAGAGGCAGTTTTGTCTAGCGAATGTTTTTTAAAAAAAGATGGGTGATGTAGCAAGAATGGCACGTATGAATGACGAAGCCACCTTGAGCATAGTCCTATGAACCCAGAAATCGAAAACAGAGAGTTGCTTATTTGCCAAAAAAAAAAAAAAAAAAAAAAGAAATATAAAATGTGACTTCATTGACCGAGGTTACCGTGGTCTTTTCCGCAGGCTTTTCTTCCACGGGTAAACCTCACCTGTCCTCCCCTTTACACTTCATATTGACATTTCTGTGATAACGATCCCTTTTTTTTTTTTTTTTTAACCCCCCTTATTTTTGTCCTCTTTCTCTCCTTTTACGACCCCTTTTGATCGAACCTCCCCCTTCCTTTTTTTTTTTTTTTTTTTTTTTTTAATACCTTCAAAAGAAAAGCTCTACCTTGTAATTTGTACTATCTGTGTGCAGCCCTGTGTGGCTAATAAAGAAACATATCTATCTATCTATCTATCTGTCTGTCTCTCTGTCTGTCTGTATGTCTGTCTGTCTGTCTGTCTATCTATCTATCTATCTATCTACTCACCTACCTATCTATCTATCTATCTATCTATCTATCTATCTATCTATCTATCTATCTATCTATCTGTCTGTCTGTCTGTCTGTCTGTCTGTCTCTTTCTTTCCTTCTCCCACTCTTTCTCTCTCTCTCTCTCTCTCTCTGTATGTTCATATATATATATATGTGTGTGTGTGTGTGTGTGTGTGTGTATAAATTTCTACATATCTTTCATGTCCGTGGTATTCCATTGGCTGAGACTATGTTTGACGTGATCTCTATCAATCAGGACCTTAGATTACATGTGTCGCCGTGGTTGATATATTACGATTAGAATCAACAACAACAACAACAACAGTAACAACAGCAACAGCTGCAGCAGCAGCAGTAACAACAACAGCTATAGTAATAATAACAATATTGATGTCAATAATTGTGATGTTGATAGAAATAATAGTAACAATGGGGATGTAATACTACTACTACTACTACTACTACTACTACTACTACTATAATAATAATAATAATAATAATAATAATAATAATAAATGCCCTGATGCAGTACCAGGCAGCGGCTCTCATGGCTTCTGATCTTAACTGATTGGAAGTGTTATCATGTACATTGTTTTGTCTTGGTATAAAGATGGGCTACAGCAATATTCTGCTCATACCACAAGATTTGCTTGTCAATTGTTTGACCATACCAGTTGAGCATGTCCCTCAGTGGCTGACGATATGTGCATCTCTGATCACGAGCAGAAGTAATGGGGGAGCATCATAGCCATGTGTTGAGAGGGATTCTTTGGGGTTTGAATAGTTTCACCTCTGGAAGCATGGGTGGTTCTTTCAACATCCTTAAACAACCCTTATTCAGGGACCGTTTGAGCGGGATGGGCTACTCAACTTGAAGAAAATTCTAACTGGGCCTCACCTGCAAGGTCATGTGCTGTTTATCTTCATATGAGATCACCATGTCGCGCACATATGGTTGTGATGCATGTGCCTAGTGTACCCTTATCGGACGGGTAGTCATGATGGGTATACTGGGTTTCGTATATTTTACCCCAGTGTCACTTTGATGGAATGCTCTGCTCTCTCACTCAATAATAATAATAATAATAATAATAATAATAATGATAGTGATGATGATGATGATGATGATGATAATAATAATAATAATAATAATAATAATAATAATAATAATAATAATAATGATTATAATAATAATAATATGCAGCGGTTGTGTGGTAAGTAGCTCGCTTACTTCCCATGAGTCTCAGTTGTCAGTGTGCGCATGTGTCAGTGTGTTGTGCACTGAAGAAGATAACCGGCAGTGTTTAGCCTGCGAAAAGAAGCTGCTGAAAGGTAAGACTTTTTTTCTTTGACCCAATGAGGGTCGTTGTCTGTGCTTATGTTTTACAAACAGGGAATCCTCACTGGATTCAGGATGTTGGTCTACTGGCGGTTCAGCAACATGGTCCATAGATAATGAAAAGTACAGTCTGGTGGGCGTACCCGTCAAACCAAAAATTGTTCATTTTTTAACAGTGTACGTTTTTACATTTACCATTATTGGAAAACTGTATTTCAAATGTTCACATGAAGTGAAAATTTTTCTCATTGTGAGAAATATAGTTTGGTGACGTTTACTGCCACCAAAAGTCGTTCGCAAACAGTGTGTATTTTACAACTACATTGGAAAGCTGAATTCAAGTGGAGCAGTCCAGGTTCTAATCGAAGTACCATAAGGGCTTGGAGTACCTGAATGTCTAGAAGATTTTTTTGCTGTATTTTTTTAACTATTGTTTTCTTCTTCTAGTGTGACTTTTTTATTGCACTGTTTGCTTTTTTTTCTTCTTCTTCCCTTTTTTTTCTTTCGAATTCTTTCTTTCCTTTTTGGGAAAAAATTGGACTTTTTATATTTTTTTATATTTAAAACATGGCAAAAAATACGGATAAGATTGTAGAGTGGAAGATTGTCCCACCTAAAGAGTGGCACAGACAGCAAGAGGAGAGGACGGTGGTGTTGAGAACGTATTCGAAGGTTCCCCACACCATTGCCGTCTTCTCCAAGCAGATGATTGAGCAGGAGTTGGCGGAACATCTGCCAAACATTAAGTATATCTCTAGGGGAGTCAAACATGCAACGGTGTGGTTGCCGCTTGACACCCCAGAGGAGGCTCACAGTTTCTCCTGCCAGCCCGTTGAGGGTAAAGAAATTTTGTTTCTTCCCACTTATTGTGGAAAAAATTGATGAGGTTCTGGGTCTGTGGTTTGCCACTCGGAATTGAACCCCAGTGAATAGAGAATACTATCCGTCTGGGTGGCAGCGGAGCCAGGCTCCTCAATGTGAGAATTCTTCCTGTGGCTGATTGGGTTGGTTCAAAAGCTGTTGTGGCCCTGTGGACCCAATCAGCAAGGAATCTGGTTATGGCAGGTTTTTTTAAAATGGCCTGGTGCAGGTACCCGGTGGTTCTTGAGGGTCGCCCCACCAGTTGTCATCGGTGCCTGGAGTGGATTTGGTAGACAAAACTGAAAGAAGCCCGTCGTATGTATGTGTATGTATAAATATATATGTGCGTGTGTTTATGTGTCTGTGTTTGCTCCCCAAAATCGCTTGACAACAGATGCTGGTGTGTTTACGTCCCCGTAACTTAGCGGTTCGGCAAAAGAGACCGATAGAATAAGTACTAGGCTTACAAAGAATAAGTCCCGGGGTCGATTTATTCGACCAATGGCGGTGCTCTAGCATGGCCGCAGTCAAATGACTGAAACAAGTAAATGAGGAAATAAAATGTAAACTTTGGGTGAGTGTTGCGATCGTGAATTAAACAAAGGCACACGAAGATCGTCACCTTAATAAGAAAGATGTGGTCACCAAATATGATCCCAGGGTCTAAATTTGGAGAAAGGGCTGCCACTTCTTTCCTATTTCTCCGCATGTCTCTCTCTTCGTCACTGTCTTACAAATAGACACATACATAGACATGGGCGTTTCCTTCTCTCTTTTTCTGTCACTTGTCC